>NC_091125.1:148749120-149049120 GCF_040183065.1 Periplaneta americana | reverse complement strand
AACTTGCCGATGTTATTACTGCAATATGTTATATAAATAATACTTACTTACCTACTTACTTACTTACTTACTTTTAAGGAACCCGGAGGTTCATTGCCGCCCTCACATAAGTCCGCCATTGGTCCCTATCCTGAGAAAAATTAATCCATTCTCTATCATCATATCCCACCTCCCTCAAATCCATTTTAATATTATCTTCCCATCTACGGTTCGGCCTCCCTAAAGGTCTTTTTCCCTCCGGCCTCCCAACTAACACTCTATATGCATTTCTGGATTCGCCCATACGTGATACATGCCCTGCCATATATAAATAATATTCTTAAAATATTAAAATGAAAAATAAATCATCACATAACCTTACCGTTTGTTTTAAGTTCGCATTTATAGACAGGGGGAAAAAATACAGACGTATATCACGGCCTGCTGGAGTATAGTAAACACAGAAAACATTTTAAAGCAACAATGTTGAAGTTAGATATTTTTCTTTTGCAAATTTACCGTCATTGAACAGAAACCAAGATGGAGATTTCATTGCAACTAATTAGAAATTCTTCTTTCAGGTATGTAATAAACGATCTTCGCACAAAATAATGTACGATACACTAGCGGTATGTTTTCTTTCAATTCTCGGAAATTAAAAAACCCTCAACTACGTTTCGCTTTTTTTGACTTTTCCTCGAACATGAAAACTTCAACATACCGCTCTTGTAACGCATATTACTATTACATAATTATAATGAATGTGTTCTATTAGAACATAATATAATATTACTAAAATACTGTATATGCCATGACAGAATAATAATAATAATAATAATAATAATAATAATAATAATAATAATAATATACAAAATTATAATGGCCTATAATGTAATTTGTAATAATTTTAATAATAAACCTCATTGACAAAAATCTCTTCACTTTAAACTCAGTGAAAGAATTTCCATGTTTCGGATACCCGCTTCACTGCCATTTTATCCTACTGACATCTATAGACAGTCTTGTCGTTCAGTCGGCACATGGTACATAAGAATAGATACCCGAAATGAGCATATGCTCGTACTCGGGTACAGTCCAGTAGAGTCTACATAAATTTTACAGACATCAATAATACTGTTGATGATAGAAATAATAATAATAATAATAATAATAATAATAATAATAATAATAATAATAATAATAGAATACCCGTGACGGAGATAATACAAAGATAGTGATAGAAATTAATTAATTAATAATAACAAAACAAAAATATTAACAATAATAAAATAGATACTAAGACTGATAAAATAAAATAATAAAACCACTTAGCGAGAGTTAACACAACTTAAATAAGCATATAATGACCAGAAAAAAATAACGAACTCGAAAATGAAAAAAAAGTTCGTCGTATCGCAGATGACAGCAACCGCCGTTTTGACATTGTGTTGTGCATTGATGGTAGTAGGGGGGGGGGGCAGCCGAAGGTCTACATCCTGACGTTCTCTTCGAATCTTCTCATACATTCATGGACAGTTAATGCTGAAAAACAAAATGTCTACGAGTCAAACTGTTCATTATTACCAGGATAAATACAAATAATACTGAAATGTATTAATCAAGTTTCAGTTATAGATCTCTGCTTTTGTGCAAGAGGTATCATATCAAAATATTTTATGAATGGCGGGGAAAATATAAATTTCAAGAACTCTCTATTGACAGAGATAGTGACAAGTACAATCAAGTGTATCTGTGGCGATGCTAAAATCATTTATTGGAGATATACACTATTATTAATTGAGAAAATGATCTATTTATATTTATTACAATGTTTAATCTGATAGGTTACAAGCATCAGTTAAATACAATAAAAATTAGTAACATATAATGCTAGCAACACTTAAAATAATAAAAAATTTAACAAATATCATACAAACATTTTCATTTTATTTTAAAATTAAGAATGTATAAATTGCTTAGATCTGGATTATTTTTCAATACTGAATTGTATAGTTTTGGTCCATAATTCCTATTGTGTCTTAATCCAGCTGTAATTCGGCATTTAGGTTCTGCCAAAAGAGGTGGGACATTTCTTCTGGTGTTATGTATATGTTTTTCAGTTATAAAATTCATTCGATTTTTGTGAAAACAAATTAGTAAAAAAAAGGTAAAGGTATCCCCGTAACATGCCGTGAAGGCATTTGGGGGGCATGGAGGTAGAGCCCCATGCTTTCCATGACCTCGGCACTAGAATGAGGTGGTGTGGTCGGCACCACGCTCTGACCGCCTTTTACCCCCGGGAAAGACCCGGTACTCAATTTTATAGGAGGCTGAGTGAACCTCGGGACCGTTCTGAAAGTTTGGCAACGAGAAAAAATCCTGTCACCACCTGGGATCGAACCCCGGAAAATAAATTAGTACTCTATGTTTATATATTTGCTCAATTTTTAGTACTTGGAATTCATAATAAATAAATTATGTCGGATAATCAAGTGGTTTATGCAGGCAAATTTTGATGATAGATTTTTGTAGGAATATTAATGGAGTTAGGATAGTCTTTATCATTCCACCCCATCCTATTATTCCGTATTGAATGACTGATTGAAACAAAGCTAGATAAACAACACGAAGAACATAGATAGGCATGTATGCACGAAGGGTTACAAAATTGTGAATTGTTTTCCGTAACCTATTACATAAATATGTTACATGTTTATTCCATGTTAAATGATTCAGATGTTTCTGCTGTCATCGTATTCTATAACTACAGCCAACATTCAAGTGTACTAATACAATGTCAAATTAGTTTGAGAGGTTTATTGCATTTATTTTATTTATTTACTTAGTTCACCCAACTTTTAAACGGAATCAAATTCGGTGCGTAGTACTATATTACGAAACTAGTTTATACTAGCAAGAGTCAAAGTAAAGGAAACGATCGAAGCGAGTTCCCTAATTTTGACCGATGCAATAACTGTATAACGTTATAAACTTTTTCCTTACGTTGCTTTTGGTATGACAGAATTACGAAGCAATTAATAAAGAAATAACTTATCAATTTTGTAATGATCTGTAGTTTCTTATCGATGGCTAAGAAGTGATACCTCGTATCTGCAAAAATGGCCAGTTAGTTAAACAACATTATTATTTAGATTAGCTTTGTTATTATTATATTCACAAAATTGGACAGTAATTCACTTATATTTTGTTCTGGAGTAGAATATATTACAAAACAGAAACCTATATGAAAAGTTGGTGTATATTGAGATAAATTACCAGTTGTTGGTTAACTAATGTTTTGTTGTCGAGTAAAAAGATCTTACAAAAGAGAAACCCATATGAAACGTTAGTGTATTTTGAGGTAAATTAACAGTTGTTTGGTTAACTAATGTTTGTTGTCGAGTAAAAGATCTAGGAAAAGAGAAACCTTTATGAAAAGCTAGTGTATTTTGAGATAAATTAACAGTTGTTTGGTTAGCTAATATTTTGTTCCCGAGTAGAAGATCTTGCAAAACAGGAACCTATATGAAACGTTAGTGTATATTGAGGTAAATTAACAGTTGTTTGGATAACTAATGTTTGTTGTCGAGTAAAAGATCTAGGAAAAGAGAAACCTTTATGAAAAGTTAGTGTATTTTGAGATAAATTAACAGTTGTTTGGTTAGCTAATATTTTGTTCCCGAGTAGAAGATCTTGCAAAACAGGAACCTATATGAAACGTTAGTGTATATTGAGGTAAATTAACAGTTGTTTGGATAACTAATGTTTGTTGTCGAGTAAAAGATCTAGGAAAAGCAAAACCTTTATGAAAAGTTAGTGTATTTTGAGATAAATTAACAGTTGTTTGGTTAGCTAATATTTTGTTCCCGAGTAGAAGATCTTGCAAAACAGGAACCTATATGAAACGTTAGTGTATATTGAGGTAAATTAACAGTTTTTTGGATAACTAATGTTTGTTGTCGAGTAAAAGATCTAGGAAAAGCGAAACCTTTATGAAAAGTTAGTGTATTTTGAGATAAATTAACAGTTGTTTGGTTAGCTAATATTTTGTTCCCGAGTAGAAGATCTTGCAAAACAGGAACCTATATGAAACGTTAGTGTATATTGAGGTAAATTAACAGTTGTTTGGATAACTAATGTTTGTTGTCGAGTAAAAGATCTAGGAAAAGAGAAACCTTTATAAAAAGTTAGTGTATTTTGAGATAAATTAACAGTTGTTTGGTTAGCTAATATTTTGTTCCCGAGTAGAAGATCTTGCAAAACAGGAACCTATATGAAACGCTAGTGTATATTGAGGTAAATTAACAGTTGTTTGGATAACTAATGTTTGTTGTCGAGTAAAAGATCTAGGAAAAGAGAAACCTTTATGAAAAGCTAGTGTATTTTGAGATAAATTAACAGTTGTTTCGTTAGCTAATATTTTGTTCCCGAGTAGAAGATCTTGCAAAACAGGAACCTATATGAAACGTTAGTGTATATTGAGGTAAATTAACAGTTGTTTGGATAACTAATGTTTGTTGTCGAGTAAAAGATCTAGGAAAAGAGAAACCTTTATGAAAAGCTAGTGTATTTTGAGATAAATTAACAGTTGTTTGGTTAGCTAATATTTTGTTCCCGAGTAGAAGATCTTGCAAAACAGGAACCTATATGAAACGTTAGTGTATATTGAGGTAAATTAACAGTTGTTTGGATAACTAATGTTTGTTGTCGAGTAAAAGATCTAGGAAAAGCGAAACCTTTATGAAAAGTTAGTGTATTTTGAGATAAATTAACAGTTGTTTTATTCACCCGCAAATTTACAGATACGAGGTACCATTTCATATCCATCGATACCATGGACTATGAAGTATTAGTTACCATGTGCAGCAGTGATATATTAAATATTATGGCACGGAACATCGTTTGATAATATTGAGATTATGGCACAAGTTATGATTTTATAACAGAAGTCATGACGTTCTAGTTGTCATGATAATATTTTACGGCACTGGTACAATAATGTGGCGTAGTTTACACGATTTTGACTAATGATTAAGACTGTTTATAATGGTGGTACACAACTATTTTCAAAGTAGTTTATAATGTTAGACTTTAATGCATAAGTTAATGATTAGGAGTACAATAAATCTATGACGTTATACACGTGTTTCATTACGTTATGGTTTTGTACGACGGCCTTATAATAGTTATTTACGATACTAGTATCGTAAAGTTTCATATTACAGTGCAAGATTGGAAAGTTGTCAAACGAGGCCGCAGGGCGAGTCTGATGAGTCCAGTATTGTAATATGAAGTCACCATAAGTATATCGTAAGACGTTTTATACACTTTGATAAAAAGATTAATGTTTCAATAAAAGTAACTATTATATTAGATTTGGACTTGTATTTTATGGAGAGGCGATTGTATTATCATTTTCTTTCTGCGAGAGGAATCTGTTTAGTTTTGTATGATTAGTTTTGAATATGAAAGGCTTTTGTTTCTAACAGAACAGCAGTACTAGGACAAATAAACACACTTTATTAAAATGAGTTCAAACGAAGATTCAGATATTCAAAATTCTGAAAATGTTGCACTTTAACATATAGTTTCACAGTAAATTCCACGTAAGACACAAATGTTTATAACAGAAGTCTGCATCGGACGTTTTCTCTCGAGCGCCAAGTAGTTCATAGCATAATCCGATAGCTAGGGCATATGCATGATAGGTAAAATTGTCACGAGCGATAAATCCTCGAACGGTATAAACCGAGCGTTAGACATTCGTTCTTGTTAAAGTGATGAACTGTATAGTAACATCATAGATGTTTATCATTTCAAAACTTTGCAGTGTTTAACTAACCTCTCCATAGTACAACTACAAAACTTGCTTTAAAATGTAATATAAATGTGGTAATGTTGTTGTTTTTTCTTTTTGCCACACAGGAGTGATTTTGTTTTTGCCACATCTGATAGATGTTATTGGATGTAAATGTAATTATTATAAACGGAGAACACAATTACGATAATGTAACAACTGTATCAAGTTTTCTACTAATAACAATAATCTCTAATAAATAATTAGTGTATCAATCTTTGCGTCTGTAACAGTTGTGCAGCATGATTATTCGTTTTGTTATATTTTCTGTGACGTTATCACTGTACTAATATTGTTATTAATCTACTGCTATATCAATAATATTTTGTAAAACGTTTCTACATTGTCGCAGTATATAGGCGGAACATTATGTATGGACGTATCATATTATACGAGTATATGTGGTAAATGAAATATTGAATAATTCTTAATTAGCAATAATAACTGTATATCGAAGTTTTTCATACTATTTTATTTATAACTTCATGTTACTGTTTTGGTACGTTCCATTAGACGTTTGTCATAAACGCAGAAAATAAAGCCTTATTTTTACCGTGTGAGCAAAACATATGTGTATCTTATCTGTCGCCTTCCATACAAGATAAGACATGTCGGTGAGATGACCTTGTACTATGCTTCTATTTATTACGAGCGTATCACGACCGATCTTACCTCACACGAGGGTACGACATTCGACCGAGTTCAAGCGAGCGATTTAACTCCAATGCAGCACTCTGCTACCTATGATCATTACATAACTTGTTACGTAATAGAAGTGTCATTACCTAATGTCTTGCATAATGAGTGTTTTCAATAGTGTTATAAAGTACAAATTACATAATCAAAGTGGATGAAACAAGTAATTAATAGCATCAAATTTGTACTGATGTGTAGTTTGTTAATATGATATATGAAGGAAGGGTTTCTATGACAGTAGTGATGCATTTATTAGCACAGCAATGGTTACATTATAGTACATTATGCAACGAGCCTATAATGGTAGTAATTAAACGCGAGTATGCTTAAGAAACGAGCGCAAGCGAGTTTCATAATTTTCATACGAGCGTCTTAATTAACAATATAGTCAAATTTCATACGACTTTTTATGCTCGACCACATTGATTTTTTCCGGCAATTGGTGAAATGAATTTGCGGGAATGTGCTTTGTGAAAGGCTGGAAGATGACGGTGTTAATTTGTGTGTTGTTTTTTTCGACTGAGTTTAATATTGTCTAATCTCGCGCTAGTTGTCTTTCGATTGCATATCCGAGAATAATCGATACTTGCGCTTTTATATTGCTACAATGGTTTTTTCTGATTTGTGGAACACCTGAACTTTAATGAATATGTGTACTTTAATGAGGTCCATTAAAGGGCTGCTACCAGGTGTATAATTACTACATTTCGGCATGGTCGAGCATAAAATATTAACTGCTATATAAAATGTATGCCGTCATAATCTGTAGAAATCATGATGTTTTAGTTGCCATAGTAATATTTTGCAAAATTGGTAGAGTAATGTGGCATATTACGCAGGATTTTAACTAATGGTGAAGACAGTTTAGAATGGTGATGTACAAAAAAAAAAAATATTTTATGCGAGATCGTGCGTATTTGCTTGTTTTCCTCACAGAACCAATACGCGGTAAGTGTGAAATACCACATTCAGCATTCCCAACGTAACACACATAACAATTTCCCTCTTCTTACCGCTTAAGCGCCACATTCATTTTACTGCTTTAGGCTTTTAACATATTATTTTTAGAGACGTTTAACATAGTAATAATTATAAATTGGAAACTTACCACTGCAATTTCATCTAAATTGCAATGTTAATCATTCTTTTTAAATATTTGCAAAAATTAAGTAAAGTCTACTACTCCACGAAACTTATTGCATTCCTGATACAAGTAACATTAAGGAAGCCGTGAAAAAATCAACAAGATTCCAGATGCCGATGTTATTACTGCAATATGTTATATAAAGAATATTGTTAAAATATTAAAATGAAAAATAAATCATTACTTAACCTTACCGTTTGTTTTAAGTTCGCATTTATAGACTGGGGGAAAAAAAGACAGACGTATATCACGGCCTGCTGGAGTAGCGTAAACACAGAAAACATTTTATAGCAAAAATGTTGAAGAAAGATATTTTGGTTTTCCGAAGTTGCCGTCATTAAACAGAAACCAACATGGAGATTTCATTGCAACTAATTAGAAATTCGTCTTTCAGGTATGTAATAAACGATCTATGCACAAAGTAATGTACGATACACGAGCGGTATGTTTGTTTTCATGTTCTCGGAAATTAAAAAAGCTCAACTACGTTTCGCTTTTTCAATCTTTTCCTCGAACATGAAAACGTCAACATACCGTTCTTTTAACGTATATTACTATTGCGTTACCGTAATACCTTATAGATATTCGTTTTATAATTTCATAATTTATTGGAACAGCAAAGAACCGTAACAATTCAAAACAATGCACTTTTGTGCGCACTAACACTATTATTTATTTATAATTTACTGGGAAAAACGAGTTCATTATTTGATGTTTCTACTATTTTTCGTTATCTGTACCATCTGATACACTTTACCAGTACTCGATATTTCGAGCTCTCTCGCTTGAATGTAATCTTTCTACTTATCTATGCATGCGATGACCTTAACACGGATGGTGAACCATTTATCAGTAGCGTGCAGTGGATAGGGCCTTTATTAGTTTTCAAAAAAACGTTTGCATTTACTAAATAAAATAAAGCGGTTTTAGAATAAAAGATATATGGCCTAGACCAGTACAGCGTTGACACAAGTTGCGTAAGAAATGGAAGACAGAATCAGCAGATACCTGGGACAAGGACAGAAAGTATCGGCTCCAGAGCTGTGAGCAGAGTGAGCCTGCCTGTTTGCATAAATTGTGTATTATGTCTAAAAACCCTTACTGAAGTCATTTTTATCTCAATTTTCATTATTTCGTCATAGATCTTGAGCCACTAACATTCTAAATAAAGTAGTGCGCTTTGTTAAAGAGAGAGAAAAGTGACGATTTAAAATAAAAATTGAAAATTGTATTGCGTTATATGGTACAGAGGTGTGAAAATTATTAGAATAATCTTAATTTTAAAGGTTTTTAATAGTTCCTACACAAATATTAATTGAATTGATGAATATTGGTATATATTACTATACTGATGTAGGATATATTTACTACTAACAATGCCGGAAAGCAATGTTGTACATTGGTATTTTTCTTATTTTACAATTGTTATGGGAATTCAGAAATTATTATATTATGTTGGCGGAATTGGAAACAAAAAAAAAAATTAAATGCACAAAACAGATGTATACGTTCATTTGAACCTTCACAACAATGTAAACGCAAAGAACAATTTGTTTAAAGCATTTCTTAATTAATTTTTTATGTTTCCAATTCCGCCAACATAATATAATAATTTCTGAATTCCCATAACAATTGTAAAATAAGAAAAATACCAATGTACAACAATGCTTTCCGGCATTGTTAGTAGTAAATATATCCTACATCAGTATAGTAATATTATATACCAATATTCATCAATTCAATGAATATTTGTGAAGGAACTATTAAAAAGCCTTTAAAATTAAGATTATTCTAATAATTTTCACACCTCTGTATGTAAGAGGAATAGAAGAAGAAATAAATAGAAAGAAAGACAGAGATAGAAATAAGGCAGAGACGAACAGTAAAGAAAGGTCAGAACCTGCGACAGCTGAGGATATAGCAGAGGTATTAGATATGATTAAAAAATGAGGGAATGTGATCAAAAACTGGAAGTAAACTGAAACTGGAAAAGATCGAGAAGTATAGGGGAGAGAGAAAGTGTATAAGCAGATGTGTAGAATAAAATATAAGTATTTATAGGAAGTGGGAATAGTGACAAAGGATTAGGTGTAAGCAGAATAGTGAGAAAGTGAAAGTGAGCGCAAATAGGAATGAGTGAAAATAGTGAGAAAGGGTTAAGAGAAGTGAACAAGTGACAGCATAAAAATAGTACTAATATTTGAACGTTGGAACAGCAAATGAATATAAGAGAAAGATAGGAGAAAAGGTCAAAGAACAAATAGGACAAATAATTCAATATGATAATTTATAGAGAAGAATTGAAGTTGAGATTTTAGTTAGAGGAAAAAGGGGGTGTGAAAGGAGTATATAATATTAGATATATTAGGATTAATGAACAAATAGAGAATAGCAAATGAAATGTAGGAGAAACACTGAAGGGGCGATTGACCGAGTAACAAAAAAATGTACATAGTATTGTGTAGACGTGTACTGCAAATAATGTGTTAGTGTAATAATAAGTTAATTGTGGCACCGGATAGAGAAATGTGAGGTACACCATTACATGTAAAGAAGTGCTGTGACGAAATACATCATATCATATATCATATCATATCATAACATATTGTAAATTTTTATACTAAACAACAATGTAACTTTTATTGTTACGACAATAATAATTCCTTCCTACAATTTAATTCTACTCCCGTCAACAATAGGATTTGCTCTCCACACAGTAACACAGTATTAGTTAGTGCACTCCACAGACGACAATGACAATTTACTTGGACTATTACGAACAACAATGAACTGTTAATCTTAACTAATATTCACAAAGCACTATTTACTACACAGAACTGTCAGTTCTCAGTTCACAGCTCGTTTGTCTTGGCTAGTTCTTCTAGCTCAGTCATTCGCATTCACAGAATCTCGAACCCCAGACCTTCAGAGACGATCCGCTGCACTTCGAACTCAGGTCCCCCAACTGCGGTCCACTGCACTCGAACTCCGGGCTTCAGACTCCACAGTTACGGACACAACTCAAGTCGCGCTCTGGTCTCGAAGCTGGCTTCACTGCTACACAAGACTAACTCGCTTACTGTCCAAATCTGCCTGTAACAACACTGGCTTACTGACTGACTGACTGGCTGTCACTTGCGTCTTCTCTTTTATATAACCAAACCATAGTTACGAGAAAGTTCGCGGTCAGAATGGCATTCTCGAATAATCTGGATATTTCCACTTCGACGGACTTCTGGACGATTCGGGAGGGTCCCCCCCCTTCACTCCGCACGTAGCAGTTTGCTTTCTTCCCCACTCGGCAAGCAGCAGATGCGCGCGCAACCTCCCAAACACGGCCGACTTAGCCCTTCCTCCGTCGGTCGTGAGATCGAATCTCACATAGCCGTCACAATATCATATCATATCATATCATATCATATCATATCATATCATATCATATCATATCATATCATATCATATCATATCATATGGTATGTGGATATTGTCGCCCAAATGTCTGTAAGTAAGAACGTTCATTGAAATATCCAGACTTCCTTGTACTGTACATCAAACATGAATTATTTATTACTGTTAATTTCTCCAGAAGAAAAAGGAGATACCGTACGCCTATTTTACAGGGGCGGCTGTGTATCGTAGAATGTAAGCATCAGAGAGCTTCAAAATAGCGTTTATAACCGGTTTAGATTCGACCGGTTAGAGAACAAGTACCAAGGTTTTTTTTTAGTAGGTTATTTTACGACGCTTTATCAACATCTAGGTTATTTAGCGTCTGAATGAGATGAAGGTGATAATGCCGGTGAAATGAGTCCGGGGTCCAGCACCGAAAGTTACCCAGCATTTGCTCATATTGGGTTGAGGGAAAACCCCGGAAAAAAACCTCAACCAGGTAACTTGCCCCGACCGGGAATCGAACCCGGGCCACCTGGTTTCGCGGCTAGACGTGCTAACCGAGCATCAAGGTCGGACAACCGATCGAATATTCGATTTTCAACCGGTTACCCCTTATGTTTTGCATGTAGACAGAACACCAGGTTCACTTCATCATACATCAAACCGACATTTTCAGAGTACAGAAACGGAATAAAAATTGAAGGAAACTTATACTTTGTCTTATTGGAAAATGTGTTTGCTTGATATAGTGTACAATATTATTGACTGCACAGTTTAATACACTTATCTTCATAACTAATACATAAATTAATAAATGGTCGCTGGTAACAACAAAGGGCATAAGTGTAATGCAGAATATGAAATCTGATGCGTAAGGAAGTGCAAGAATGAAACAAATTGCAATTACTTACTAAATAGAAGAGCAAATAAATGTATACAGTACATTCTAGTGTAACATTTACGATTTAAACTCAAAATGCATACCTCTAAAGCAGTAGTTGTTAATATTTAATGTCTTTTAATTACTCTAAAACGCTCCATTATTATTTCATTAATAAATAACTTTTTAAGAAGATAGAATGTTGTTAACAAAAAGAAAAGAAGTCTGAAACTCAAATACTTGTACTTTCACGAAGCGTGTTGTTACCCTTGAAGGTACTGGACTGTAATACCTGGACTGAATGAATAAATCAATCAATGAATCTAAGAATGAATCAACTGAGTCGTTGAGAACAAAAGTGGTGTAAGTCAAAATTGGTTACTGAGGTTTAAAGTAAAAGTTCTGCAAAATACAGCTCAACGTAGCAATTAATATGTCCTTCTTGCTATCCACTGATTACTAGTAGTTTAAATAAATTGAATATTAATTGCTATTTTGCCCTGTATTTTACAAAATTTTTACTTTAACCCTCATTACCCATTTTTGACTTACACCACTTCTGCTCTGAACGGCTCAACTAATGAATTAATCAATCAATGAATCAATAAATGAAAGAATCAATCAGCTCATTAATAAATATATCAATGGATTGATGTATGAATGAATCAGTCGATGGATAGATGGATGGATGGATAAATGATTGCATGGAAGATTGATTGTTTGAATATGATGAGAGAAGAAGAATTATCAATTAAATGGTAGGCCTACACGTTGATAAACTTTTCTTTGCAAGGACTCTTGTAACTCCTGCATAGCTCAATGTAGTCTGCCTTTGTCGATACACCGAAAATGAGATACTCCGCAAGATGGAAGAGCCTTGCAACCGACTATAACACAAGGCGTTCAATAGCAATATAATATTACTTCTATTTTTCATAACCGGTTGTGCAAAACTCTATCAAGCATACCTCTAAATACGTAATATAGAAATTGTAGATTATTTTCCCCTTCTCTGTTAAAATTAAGCTTATCTAATTTAATTTAATCTTTACTATATGTCTACCTAGAGGTCCAGGGTTCTATATTTTATATATGTGGTCCGTGGTAATATAAGCATACGAGTGAATGTAGCTGTAGTGAAGTGAATATAATATCTAATTCTAACAGTATCATATTGAAATATTGAAGATCAATACTGTATATTAGAAAAAAAAAGTACACACTGTATAGAATACACCAAATGTGCCGTTAAAATTCAAATTGAATTATAAAATGCCCACGATCAATATTTATTTCATAAGTGAAATATCCTGTGCCGCTACAATGCAATTTGTTCCGGGGAGAGGTAAGACTTTTCTCGTGTGCAATTTTCATGACAATTCTGAGCATCAATGTTATGGGGAGATTAACTATGCCATGTTATAAACTAGATTAGAAATGTTTTCATTCGTCAAATTCACAAATAGTCTAAAGGCCAATATATTACATAGGCCTATGATGAAAAATCTTAAAAAAAAAAAACGTTAGCAAAGAACTAATCAAATAACCCAAAATTCCAGAATATGTCTGATTCAACAATTGAATGTAGCCGAGAATGTGTTAATCTTGAAATTTAAATGCATTTTTGATATAGTTATTCGTTTCTTTCGTATATTTTTTTACCGTTTCAAGATATTATTATTGTAAAATACTTAATTGCATACTGGTATATAAAGTATATTGTTTCATATTCTTTTTAGTTTTTTTTCCTCCTATTTAGTCTTTCTTGGTTTTTATGCTTCGTTTGGAACTTTTTAGGTTTATCTGTGTTATTTAGTTTTATTTTAGATTCTATAAGATTCATGTATTTTACGGCAGAATGCATGAAATATAAAATTGTGTTAAAATAATCTAGATATTTTACAGGGAATAGAATAGGCTAAGTCCTTTGAATAATAACCCTGCTTATAAGGAATAGGTACATTATAGAATAGTGTAAATAGTGTCTTCCATTCATAGACCAAATAAAACATACCAGAAATAATTGCAATTGGAAAGATACCGAAATAGAATATAGGCCTATACTTGCACAGTAAATGAACTGAAAGGGAAAAATATTCCAATACTACAACATTACTTTACAGATGGATAAAATAACGAAATAACACGTTGTTACACAAGAGATAAATTTGTAGTTTCGATTATGAATGTGGTGGTGGTGGTGGTGGTTTGATAATGTGGATGATGGCATATAATTTTACTTCTGACCACAAAATTATTTATTTGGACACGTAGTACTCGGTGACTGAGAACCAGACTGTTCTAAATCCAACTTTTTATAACAAAGAAATATGTGTTTCAATCCCTTCCAGTTCTTCTCTGCATATATGACTCGAACAAAATGATAAATATTCCTTTCCATAAGGTTGCTATGAAGCTATTCCAAATTCTTTCATGAAGCTTTGAATGTCAGGAGCTTAAAATAGCTCTTCTGAAAAAAATAGTAAAATGGACTTTGAACAGTCTTGTTCTGGGCCATAAGGTATGTAGTTTTATGAACACAGAAATTCCTCAGAAATATGTCGAACCACTTGTATTTATTTTCGATTCCTAAACATCGATTTGTTTTCTTCATATATATAATCCATTTACCAATTTTTTTAATATGTGGTACGTGTCAACACGTTACTAGTTTCGCGTGACCCATAGTGAGCCACATTTCATCAGATATCGCAACACTGTGTCGTGTTAGGGTAGACATATTTTGTAACCGACATCATAAACGTCAGTTTTTCAGCATAAAACTCACAGGAAACACCAGAATTTGAGAGTTACTTCATCTGAGTTCAGTTTCTTGGCATAGATATGTGGCGATATTTAGAATGGACAATAATCTACATCGCTGTGATAAAACTCTTCATGTGTCCTGTGACTGATGCCGTGAGAGGTAACGATGAAAAGAATTATACAGATTTAGCGAAATGTGTTGCCAATGCAATATATAACAACAGCAATCCACGGCACCCGTTTCTGTTCATGTTAGAAGTGCAAGAGAATGCATCCGAGAAACTGAGGATAATAAATGGAAAACCATTTGAAAAGTTTGATTTGGGTGAGGGAGTCATAAAAGAGATGAGCGAAAATGTCATATCGCCTATTATGATCCACCAATCTTCAGAAACATTCGACAGACAAAAATTTCTCAACTACATCATATTTGGAAAAGATGTGGAAGATATGGTTACTCAAATGAAGTTTTTGTTTCATGAAACTGTCTCTTCTAATTTAGGTTGCAAATTTTTTGTCATAATTACCGGAAGGACTTCAGGAGATACAAAACGTATTGCGGAAGAAATAAAGTCGTACTTGTGGTATTACAGACTTGTAGATGTTCTTCTGCTGATACCTGATGAGACGAGTGAAGTGCTTGATATGTACACGTGGACGCCATATATGTCAGAATCAAAATGCAGCAAGAATTTGGATATTCTTCATGTCGGACTTTGGCAGTGGACAGAAGACTTGCATAAATGTGATCGGTACGTCATGCCCTCTGTCCGAGTACCTATGAATTTTCATGGTTGTCCATTGAGTGCATATCCAACAAGCCTTTCTTATTCAGTGTGGATGACATATAACCCTCGCAATACACTCTGGAATGACTTGAATTATGAAACATCGTTACTTCGTCTTGTTTGCGAAGAACTTAACATAAAACTTACAAAAATTCCCTCGACAGAATTAAACTACACTAATCCATTGCAACTGATAACACTTGGAGGTTTTGATTTGATGTTTGGTGACTTAACTGTTGAAGGTGATGCATCTATAGATTACATGGACTATATATTGGCATTTGGTGAATATACTGGCAATTGGCATGTGCCTTGTGGAAAACCGTTGTCAAGAATTGGAACCATTACTCGAATATTTTCTATAGATGTTTGGTTTATGCTGATTGCTGTTTATGTAACTTCAGTGATAATTATTTTTATACTAGCAAAGACTTCCAAGTGGTACACTGGTATTGAATCGGGTGAATATCTAAAATTGTCTGACATTTTTCTGAACTTGTGGGCCGTTATTTTGGAAGTGTCTGTGTCAGATCAACCCAGATGCACGAACACTAGGATTTTTTTCTTCTTATTTGTATGTTTGTGTTACGCAGTTAATACTATTTACCAGACGTTCTTCACTAGTCTTCTTGTTGATCCTGGTGCAGAAAAGCAAATCAAGACATTTGACGAGATGCTGGAATCCGGAATAGAGTACGGAATTAGCAGCGAAGAGTTTGTAGTTTTTTAAACCGTAGTGGAGATGATAGGATGATTGAAGCTGTTAAGAATTTCATATATTGTCCTAAGCAACTTGATTGTTTCCACCGTGTTAGTATTACGAAGGATTTTGCATATTATCAACAATCCGAAATTATTGAAATGTACTTAGCGATAAACAGAAATGCTGAAATTTGTCACATAGATGAGTACGCGATGACAGTACACAAAACTTTTTATGTTAGAGGAAATTCCTTTCACAAACATTTTAATTACGTTATGAGGAATATAATCGAATTCGGGTTAATGGATAAAATTTACAGGAACTATTTTCACGCTCAAAGAATATTTCTCGATTATAGAGACTCAGTATTATTTGGCAGGCCTCCTGCAGAAGTATTTGCTCTTTCACTATCACATTTGTCTGTGGCGTTATACATGTACCTCATGGGCTGTGGTTTCAGCTTCCTTGTATTGCTTGTTGAAGTAATGTGGAACAAATTTGCATGATTTCACTAATTCTATGCGTGCTTATTACTGCAAGTCTCAAAATTATTATTCTTATATTTAATCGCATTGAATTATTAATTTCTGTTTTAAATCCAACTTGATTCTTGTTTGCAAATACATCGGTTTGTTATATAAGAAATTGTAAAATTTAATAATTCGATATATTCATGGATTTAGATCATCGAACTCAGTACGTGTCTCTTGTGTTTAGATGTATTGTATTGTATTGTATTGTATTGTATTGTATTTATTAACATTCCATGGTATTCATACATGCTTACAGCTAGAATATGGAACAAGTCAAAAAACTTAATACTATTATAAAATCTTAATTTATAGTCACAGTCTAGATGAAATATATACAGACGAGGTTTACAATATAGTCTACTAGTACAACACATAGTTTTAGTACCAATTTCATGAAGTGTTATTGAATGTCATGAATTCACCTACAGAATAGAAGGCGTGAGAAATTAGGTACTTCTTTAATTTGGCCCTAAATAATTTTATGTTTTGAGTTTCATTTTTTATATCGATAGGGAGGCTATTAAAAATTTTTACTGCCATATAACGCACTCCTTTTTGATAGCACGATAGACTTGCCGATGGAGTATGAAAGTCATTTTTTGACGTGTATTTATGCTATGAACTGTTGAATTAGTTACAAAGTTTTCACGATTACATACGAGGAAGACTATTAATGAAAAGATACGCTGACAAGCCATGGGCATTATTTGTAGTTTTTTGAAAATAGTCCTACACGATTCCCTAGATTTGGCACCTACTTTTATTCTAATTACTCTTTTTTGTAATAGAAATATATTGTTACTATCTGTGGAATTTCCCCAGAATATTATTCCAAAACTCATTACCGAGTGGAAGTATGCAAAGTATATTGTTTTTAAGGTATTGATATTTACTATCTTTTGCATAGATCTAATAGCAAAACAAGCTGAATTTAGTTTGGGGGTAATTTCTTTAATATGATTTTTCCAATTTTACACATTATCGATTTTTAAGCCAAGAAATTTGGTTGTTGTTGTTTCTAATAGGGATCTATTGTTAATTAATGCGCTAGAAATTTGCGACGTTGAATTTGGACAGGATTTAAATTGAATTATGTTAGTTTTGTTACAGTTTAATAGTAATTTATTGACTGAGAACCAGTCACATATTTTGAAGATAATTTCCTCTATTGTATTATAAGAAAATAATCATTTTTGGATTGTCACTATCTTCCCTAAAATGTTTAATGCATTTTATACGTATTTTTTTTAAGTTCAGTAAGGACTTATCTGTGGTAAAAGTTGTACTTTAATCAACAAATGCTTTCACTCGTTCCAGCATTTTCAATTCTTAGGTGTATACAGGGTGATTCACTAGGAAAGATAAAAAATTTAGGATGTGAATTCTGAAGTCATTCTGAGTAAAAAAGTTCATATGCATATAGGTCCGTTTTCGAACGGTTACGGAGATATGGCTCTTTGATTTCACAAAAACGTCTGGGAATCCATTCTACTAACTCGCATTTAGAGACAGATAACGGACAAATTTAAAGTTTATATTCACGTATACATACCTAATATTCTTGATGTCGGGGTCGATGTTTTCGCACATTTTCTAAGGTACCTCCTTCTGCTTCAATGCACTGTTGAGCTCGGGCGTGAATCGCGCTCATCGCTCGGGAGAGTTGCACGTGTCTGTCTTTATGCCGCATCCAAAATACGACCGATTAGCGCCTGTCTCGTTTCCACCTTCCTTTGGTATACCAAGTTTTTCATCCAACCACATAGACAGTAAATACTCTTCGATATAGTACCCTTCTGTTCGGAAAGCGTCGTTCATGTTCAGCGACGGCACGCAAGGTACTTCTATCGCACAAACCATAAACATACACAATATCGGCGTATTCTGTAGTCGAAAATTTATAAGGCATCTTGAAAGACACAACTTAACACTTCCGATAACTGTTTAACTACTGTAGTGTAGGTAGCTGAATGAAGTGCTGAGAACTGATAAGTGATAGCGTATTTGTTGTGACATTTGTAATACCCCACCACCCGGTTTGTTTCTCTTCTCTTATCTACATCGCTCACAATTCAGATTCCAATGTTGCTTCATTCATTGCGATCAGTGACTTTGTCTCACGTCAGCAGCATATGGTAACGTCTAATTCACATTGGGGCGAGACGTTTTACCAAAAATATGCATCTAGCTCCGCCATCGTTCGAAAACGGACCTATGTTCATATGAACTTTTTCACTTAAAATGGCCTAAGATATCGTATCCTAAATTGTTTATCTTTCTTCGTGAATCACCCTGTATAAGAGAATACATTCTGAGAATAGAGTGTTCATACAATTAAAAACAATAAGACGCATAGGCCTACATAGTGGCCACGTATTAAAATATTAGTACAAAGATTACATATTATATTACATATTGTTGTCTGTAGATGATGACAGAACTGAACATTACTTGTTGATGTGGTTATTGCTTGAATAGTAACCTACACCAACCCTCGTGTTTGTAAGCTCAGTTGAATACTACGTCATTTCCGTCACACATCTTCGTGTACTATTCCACATGACTGTCACGTAAGTAAGTTCAACCTGTTCAACATATTCATGCCTACATTTAAACTATTTTTAAAAGGATCTTTTCCCAAATTACATTACAGATCAAAGCAATAACCACAACAAGTAATATTCGGCATTGCTATCATCTGCACACAACAATATGCAGTTTTAAATTGTACAGTATGTACACAATATTGTACCGATACAGAGCGGAAGTGAAATAATTTTGCAGATTGAAAGGGTCGATAGGATAGTGCTGAGATTGATTAGGTTGTATTCGGAGAAGTTATTGCGCGCTGTCAATCAGAGACCTCAGGATTATGCCGCACAGGCGCTATATGTACGATGGCTTATTCTCTAATTTTTTTATTCTCTTTCTCCTCTTTTTTGCTTAAAGTACTACTTTAGTTGACAGAATTTTTTCTACATTTCAAATTCATAGCATTTTTGCAAGAGCGTGCTAGTTTTATATTATTCATCAAATTAATGTCATTAAATTCAATTATTGCGAAATCCACAGCAAAAGAAAATGTTTTTCAGTAGCTAACGTAAACAACAAAGTTCTCCATGTTGAATCTTTCGTACACTACTTTTAACACTTTAATATAAATGATTGATATGACGATCTTACTCGTGTTAACTATGTAAGGATGTGTGGCCTACAGCTCTTTCGTTGCTACTTGACACCGTCCTCAGAGCCTACTAGATCCCGGCGCTATTTCAACTTCGCTACCTGTTGTGTGGGTGCGTTCGTGTGATAATGAGTTGTGTCAAATAGTGAGTGTGTTCTGAAATTGATCTGTGTGTTGAGAATTTGATTAGGGTGTGTTTTAGTGTGTCTGTATATTTCATATTGTTCTAGTGTGTTGAGTTTTTGGTTTTTGTGTTGTATGTGTAGGATTTCCATCTCTGTATTTATGTTATTGTATGTGTGGTTGGCATTAGTTATGTGTTCGGCATATATGTAGATGTATTGGTTCCTCTGGTTATTGCTTTAATGTGTTCTTTGTATCGAATTTGGAATGATCTGCGTGTCTGTCCAGTTTAGAAACTATCGCAACTATTGCATGTGAGCTTGTATACGCTTGTGTGGTTGTATTTATTTGTTTGTGTTGTTTGTGTGTTGAGATGTCTTTGTAGTGTGTTTTCTGTTCTGTATGCTATGTTGTATTTCTGTTTTCTGAATAAAGATGCGATCTTGTTTGTGTTTTTGTTTTCGTATGTTAGTGTGATGTATTTCTTGTGTTCTTGTGTTTGTGTTGCGTTTTGTGTGTTTTTGTGTTTGTTGAGTTTTTGTTTTGTCTTCCTTATGATGTTGTCTATTATGTTTGGGTTGTAAATAGCTGTAAGCCACATATGTAACACGAGTAAGATCGCCATTTAATCAATTATTAACAAAGTTCTCCTAGAAATATTCGATTATTCACAAATAGCTACTGCCAATATTATTCTCATCGATTGAGTTTAACGTAAAATATATTAAATGGAATTTCAGAAGGGAACCGAAGAAACGTGTGCTATGAATGTTTAAGGTTCACTGTTGAAAATAATTTATTCAGGCTCTTCGTTACCTTTAACTATGGAAAACACTTTTACGTAATATTCATGAATATATTCTATTAGAATATAGTATAATATTAATAAATATACCGTAACATAATAATAATAATAACAATAATAACAATAACAGTACCTTATGAGGAATATCGATTTTGTTGAGGTCTTGCAAAATACCACGGCATGGCGCGTCCTCAGGTTGCGGATAGAGGAGACGGCCTCCAGATATGGAGGGTAGCTGCGAATATATTGAATAGGCAGTCGTGGACAGCCGATAAGGGGTGGTCCTCCAGCTTGGGGGTTGGGCGAAGGGCTAACAACCCATCACCGTAAAAAAACAGCTTGTTACGTATCCCTATAATAAGCCTCGGAATAGGACTGATTCTCTGGCACGACCACAGCAAAGGAATAAGGATTTGAGATTTGGCACTTGGAACGTAACTAGTCTTTATAGAACAGGAGGGGTAACATTAGTAGCAAAAGAGCTAGCTAGATATAAAATAGACTTCGTAGGAGTACAAGAGGTTAGGTTAGATGGGAATGGCATATCACAAATAGGAGATTACTTGTTGTATTATGGGGAAGGAAACAATAATCACCAATTAGGAACAGGATTCTTTGTTCATAAAAGAATAAAATCAGCAGTAAAAAAGGTCGAATTTATCAGTGACAGGTTATCATATTTAGTACTTAAGGGTAGATGGTGCGACATCATAGTTATAAATGCTCACGCCCCTACAGAAGAGAAAGACGACCATATAAAGAATAGCTTCTATGAGGAATTGGAACACACTTTTGATCAGTTCCCTAGATATCACATGAAAATTTTATTGGGGGATTTCAATGCTAAAGTAGGACGGGAGGATATTTTTAGACCAACTATTGGAAAAGAGAGCCTACACGCAATTAGTAGTGACAATGGAGTTAGATTAGTCAACTTTGCCACATCGAAAAATTTAATTGTCAAAAGGATATATATAAATATACATAAATATACTTGGACTTCTCCAGATGGATTAACACACAACCAAATAGATCACATCTTGATAGATAAACGGAGACATACTAGTATAGTAGATATTCGAACTTTCAGGGGTGCAGACTGTAATTCTGACCATTATTTGGTGATTGGAGAATTAAGAGAAAGATTATCAGTAGCCAAGCGAGTAGAGCAACAAGTTAATATTGCTAAATTCAATATTTTGAAATTAAAGGACGAGGAAGCTAAGCAAAATTATCAGGTCGAAATTTCGAATAGGTTTGCCACTTTAGAAAGTTCCGACGAAATTGAGAAAGAATTAGATGTTAATAGCGTGTGGGAAAAAAACAGAGATAGTATCAAACTTGCTGCTGAGCAGAGCATAGGTTATTATGAAACCAAGAAAAAGAAACCGTGGTTTGATGAAGATTGTTGCATGGTAGTAGAAAGAAGGAAACAGGCAAAATTGAAATTCTTACAGGATCCAGTTGAGGAGAAGAGAGATAATTATTTCAATGAAAGACGGGAAGCAAGTCGTACACTTAGGAATAAAAAGAGAGGTTACTTGAAGGAAAAACTGAATGAGGTAGAAACAAATAATAAGAATAAAAACATTCGAGATTTATATAAGGGTATAAAGGAATTTAAGAACGGATATCAGCCAAGGGTAAACGTGATCAAGGATGAGAATGGTGACTTGCTTGCAGACTCTCCATCAATCCTAAACAGATGGAAAAACTATTTTGCGCAACTACTAAATGTACATAGGCCAAATAGAAATGATCGGGACGAGATTGAAATACAAACTGCTGAGCCATTTACACCCGAACCCACGCCTTCAGAAGTCGAAATTGCGATAGAAAATCTGAAAAATTACAAGTCTCCATGTATCGATCAAATTCCAGCAGAATTAATACAAGAGGGTGGGAGTGCATTATATAGCGAAATTTATAAACTTGTACTTGCTATATGGGAAAAGGAAATTGTACCAGAACAATGGAAGGAGTCCATAATTGTACCTATTTTTAAAAAGGGGGACAAAACCAACTGTGGTAACTTTCGAGGAATATCACTTTTGTTGACGTCGTACAAAATTTTGTCCAATATTCTTTTGAGAAGATAACTCCGTACGTAGATGAAATTATTGGGGATCATCAGTGCGGTTTTCGGCGTAATAGATCGACTATTGATCAGATTTTTTGTATTCGACAGATATTGGAGAAAAAATGGGAGTATAAGGGTACAGTACATCAGTTATTCATAGATTTCAAAAAGGCTTATGACTCGGTTAAGAGGGAAGTATTATATGATATTCATATTGAATTTGGTATTCCCAAGAAACTAGTTCGATTAATTAAAATGTGTCTCAGTGAAACATACAGCAGAGTCCGTATAGGTCAGTTTCTACCTGATGCTTTTCCAATTCACTGCGGGCTAAAGCAGGGAGATGCACTATCACCTTTACTTTTTAACTTCGCTTTAGAATATGCCATTAGGAAAGTTCAGGATAACAGGCAGGGTTTGGAATTGAACGGGTTACATCAGCTTCTTGTCTATGCGGATGACGTGAATATGTTAGGAGAAAATACACGAACGATTAGGGAAAACACTGAAATTTTACTTGAAGCAAGTAGAGCGATCGGTTTGGAAAGTAAATCCCGAAAAGACAAAGTATATGATTATGTCTCGTGACCAGAATATTGTACGAAATGGAAATATAAAAATTGGAGATTTATCCTTCGAAGAGGTGGAAAAATTCAAATATCTTGGAGCAACAGTAACAAATATAAATGACACTCGGGAGGAAATTAAACGCAGAATAAATATGGGAAATGCGTGTTATTATTCGGTTGAGAAGCTCTTATCATCCAGTCTGCTGTCGAAAAATCTGAAAGTTAGAATTTATAAAACAGTAATATTACCGGTTGTTCTGTATGGTTGTGAAACTTGGACTCTCACTCTGAGAGAGGAACATAGGTTCAGGGTGTTTGAGAATAAGGTGCTAAGGAAAATATTTGGGGCTAAGCGGGATGAAGTTACAGGAGAATGGAGAAAGTTACACAACACAGAACTGCACGCATTGTATTCTTCACCTGACATAATTAGGAACATTAAATCCAGACGTTTGAGATGGGCAGGGCATGTAGCACGTATGGGCGAATCCAGAAATGCATATAGAGTGTTAGTTGGGAGACCGGAGGGAAAAAGACCTTTAGGGAGGTCGAGACGTAGATGGGAGGATAATATTAAAATGGATTTGAGGTAGGTGGGGTATGATAATAGAGACTGGATTAATCTTGCACAGGATAGGGACCGCTGGCGGGCTTATGTGAGGGCGGCAATGAACCTTCGGTTTCCTTAAAAGCCATTTGTAAGTAAGTAAGTAAGTACTTACAAAATTTTATCCAATATTCTTTTGAGAAGATTAACTCCATATATGGATGAAAATATTTGGGATCTTCAATGTTGTTTTAGGCGTAATAAATCGACTATTGATCAGTTTTCCTTATTCGGCAGATATTGGAGAAAAATAGGGGTATAAGGACACAGTACATAAGTTATTCGTAGATTTCAAAAAAGCACATGGCTCGGTTAAGACTGAAGTTTTATGTAATAGGTATTCTTGTTGAATTTTGTGTTCCCAAGAAACTAGTTCTATTAATTAAAATACGTTTCATTGAAATTTAGAGCACATCCGTATAGACGAGTTTCTGTCGGATGCTTTTCAAATTCACTGCGGGCTAATGCAAGAAGATGCACTATCACCTTTACTTCTTCAACTTTGCTCGAAAATAAGCCATAACAGAAGTCCAGAATAACAGAGAGGTTTTCGAAATGAACGAGTTACATCAGCTGCTTCTTTATGCAGATAAGGTGAATATATTAGGAGAAAATCTACTAAGTATTAGGGAAAACACGGGAATTTTACTTGAAGTAAGCAAAGAAATAGAGTTGGAAAATCCCTATAGGCTATGTATATGGTTATGTTTTGTGATGAGAACATAGTAAGAAATGGAAATATAAAAACTGGAAATAAATCCTTTGAAAAACTGGAAAAATGCAAATATCTTTGAGGAAAAGTAACAAAAATAAATGATAGGCCTACTTGCGAGGAAATTGAACGCAAAATAAATATGGGAAATGCCTGTTATTATTCGGTTGAGAAGCTATTATCATCCAGTCTGCTATCAAAAAGGCTGAAAGTTAGAATTTATAAAACAGTTGTATTACCGGTCGATGATAGACGACATTAACATATGTGAATCTTATGAGGAGACAAGCAGCAAGGCAGAAACTAGGAAAGACTGGAGATTGCTGGGTTTGCAGTGAAAACCTGCCTTTGGGCTGAACACTATGAATGAGTGAATTACCGGATATTCTGTATGGTTGTGTAAATTGTACTCTGACTTAGAGGAACAGAGACTAAGGGTGTTTGAGAATATGGTTCTTAAAAATACTTGGAGCTAAGAGGAATGAAGATACGGAAGAATGCAGAAAGTTACACAACACAGAACTGCACGCTTTGTATTCTTCCTCTGACATAATTAGGAACATTAAGACGTTTGAGATGGGCAGGACATGTAGCAAGTATGCGCCAACCCAGAAAGGCATGTAGTGTGTTAGTTTGGGAGGCCGGAGTGAAAATACCTTTGGGGAGGAGAAGACGTAGATAGGAAGATAATAATTATTTTAAAATGGATTTGTGGGAGTTGGGATATGATGGTAGACGCTGGATTAATCTTGCTCAGGATAGGGACCTATGATGGGCTTACGTGTGGGCGGCAATGAACTTTAATGGTGTTATAAGACCCATTTGTGAGTAAGTAATAATAATAATAATGATAATAATAATAATAATAATACGCAATATTCAAAGGTCCCATAATGTAATTTGTGAAGAAATTTAATAATAAACCTCCTTGACAAAAACCTTTCCAATTTAAACTCAATGAAATAATTTCCATGTGTAGGATGCCCGCGTCAATTCCATTTTATCCCGCTGAAAACTACCGACAATCTCGTCATTCGATCGGCCTGCCGGTCGTCCTTGAGAATTTCGGTCTTTCGATTGTCGCTCGTCTCCGCAGCTCCGCATCCCTCCGTATGCTCTCTTTACCACCTACGGTTGTACCGGAGATCACCGGAGGAGAGCTTTATTCCTAATATTCGATTCCTCCGTCAGTAGTATTCGTCCGCTGGGCAGCACTGCGATAGGGTATGCTTCAATGAATAGGAAACCTATGTCACGTTTTGTAAATAAATGCACTGCTAATTAGGATATTAAGGTGGAAGTTCCAGTAACTTTGTAACCTCGCCGCTAAAAGTCTCCTTTCGTACCGCAATACAGATGTAAAGGGTCAACGAACTCAGTTACGTGTACTGTCTCTCCCTCTCTTTTCTAATTAAAACATTGCGATGTGTTTTGCATCGTTCAGTGGTTTGAAATTAGAGGTTTTTAACTTAAATTTACACGAAAACCGCCCTCGTTACTGAAATACGCCAGACGAGTAAAAGATTCTTTATTAGATTTTCTAGCGATATGGACAAAAATCACAAAGCAATTCGCAATAATTACTCAATAAAACGGTGTTACACATTTGAGAAAAAGCTTTTTCTTCTGGAAAACTATTAACATTCCACCAATATGGCATTACAGTTTTTCGTTTCATACAACCATGAACTATTCGCTCTAAAAATCTGCAGGGTTATGTCACTTCCACCCTGTATACACCTAAGACCTGAAGATGCTCGAACGAGAAAAAATGTTTGTCGAATAAATCACAACTTTTACCACAGATAAGTCTTGACTGAACTTCACAAAAATACATAACTTGTCGGATCAAAAATGTCTCCAAAAAGAAAAAAAAAACGTTTTCGCTAAAATTGTATTTCATTGGTTTTCTTTTTTTTTTCCATCAGTGAAATAACTCTGCTGTGTGGTATTGTGGAAATTGTAATGTTTCTGCCGCTTCTTGTGTGAATAAAACTCTACTCAATATAATAGAAATGTATTTAAATTAATCAGAAGTCTTCGATGAGTTTTATTTATGGACATTCTCAGAAGCCAAACGCTTTAAGTCACTAAACATCTAATTCTGAGATATTGGGCTTGAGTGATTCTTTGACACATTTCTTTAGGAACATTATTAACCGGAAGAGACCAGCAAATATTATTACTTGTAGAAAAAGTACATATAATATTAATGGTCAGTTAAGGTAAGTCAAGATAATTCTGTACTCCGGTATTCAGATTCATATATTTGATTCAGATGTTTCTGCAGTCACCGTAATCTAGAACTACAGCCAACTTTCAAGTGAACTAACACACAGTCAAATTTGTTTGAGATGTTTTTTGCATTTATTTTATTACTTACTTAGTTCACCCAATTTTTAAATGGCATCAATTTCGGTGCGTAGCATTAGTATATTACGAAACTAGTTTTTATAGCATGAGTCAATGTATAGGAAACGAGCGTAGCGCGTTACCTAATTTTGACCAATGCAATAACTGTATACCATTATAAATTTTTTTTCTTACGTTGGTTCTCGCATGATATAATTACGAAACAATTAATAAAGAAATAACTTATAAATTTTGTAATGATCATATACACGTGTTTCATTACGTTACGTTCTTGTACAACAGCGTTTTTAATAGTTTTTTACGATACGAGTATCGTAACGTTTCATATTACAATACAAGTTTGAAAGGTTGTCAAACGAGACCGTAGGCCGAGTCTGATAGGTAACCAGTTCAGTATTGCAATGCAAAGTTACAATAAGCATATCGTACAACGTTTTATCCATTGCTAAATAAAAATGTAAGTGCTGCAAGATATTCCTAAAGCCTGGTTAACTCATTCCTTAAATGGTTTCTATGATCGAGTGACACATTGTAAAGCAGCTGAGGGCTACCAATTTGAACACATAATTTAGAAGGTGAGCTAGCTTTGTTTTGTTTTTGTTAAGGAAGGTGTATTTTATTATTTTAATATTCGATATACTTTTCTGTTCTGTTTTCTTGACTTAGCAACACTGAATTTGTACAGAAGTATCGAGTGTGGGTACTTTTTGAACAGCTCTTAATGAGCACTATTCAAAAATAAAAAAAAATATACGTATATATATTGGGTGTTCCATTTAAAATAAGAGAGTTGGAGTTACTTCCGGTACCGGAAGTAGAAAAATCTCGGTAATACCATTATTGAGTTCTTAGTATATGGTTATCCTCACATACCAAGTTTCATGTCACTGAACCGTATGCTTCAAAAGTTATTTAGGTGTTGCGGGACTTTTAACTAACCCTGTATATTGGTTTTATAACTTCATAAAATATTTGAAACGTGAGTTCATTATTTGATGTTTCTACTATTTTTCGTTATCTGTACCATCTGATACACTTTACCAGTACTCGATATTTCGAGCTCTTTCGCTTGAATGTAGTCTATCTACTTTTCTATACATGCGATGACCTTAACGCTTATCATGCGACATTTATCAGTAGCGTGAGGCAGATAGCGCTTTTATTAGTTTTCAAAAAAACTGTTTGCATTTACTATATAAACTAAAGCGGTTTTAGGATAAAAAGGTATATGGCCTAAACCAAGTACAGCGTTGACACAAGTTGCGTAAGACGTGAAAGACAGAATCAGCAGATGCCTGGGACAAGAACAGAAAATATCCGCTCCAGAGCTGTCGGCGATGTGAGCCTGCCTAATTGCATAATTTTGCATTGTGTCCAAATACCCTTACTGAAGTCACTTTTATCTAAATTTTCATTATTTCGTCCCCTCAAAAATCAATATATAGATCTTGAGCCACAAACATGCGAAATAAAGTGATAGGTATGTAGAAAAGTAGTGCGCTTTGTTAAAGAGACAGAAAAGTCAATGTGGCTATGTATGTATGTATGTATGTATGTATGTATGTATGTATGTATGTATGTATGTATGTATGTATGTATGTATGTATGTATGTATGTATGTATGTATGTATGTACTCTATACAAATCTACACGCTTTGACCGATATTTCCCAAAGTTTGCACATTTAACCTTCATAATCAGGAGAAGAACATAGGCTACATTAAAATTCTGCAAATTGACGTTAAATTAATAAAAAAAATCTATATCTATACTAATAATAAATCTGTAGCCGAAATTTTTTCTGGTAATTTTCTATTTTCCAAAAATAATTGGTCCTAATATATATAATTAATCACCCTGAAACCGAAAATGTCTTTTTTGAAATTTTTGTTTGTATGTCTGTCTGTCTGTCTGGATGTTTATTACCTTTTCACGCGATAATGGCTGAACCGATTTATATGAAAATTAGAATATAAATTAAGTTCGTTGTAACTTAGATTTAGGCTATATGGCATTCAAAATGCTTTATTTGCAAGGGGGGTTATAAGGGGGCCTGAATTAAATAAATCGAAATATCTCGCTTATTATTGATTTTTGTAAAAAATATTACATAACAAAGGTTTCTTTAAAAATTATTTCCGATAAGTTTTATTCCTTGCAAAATTTTGATAGGACTGATATTTAATGAGATGAATGAGTTTTTAAATTAAAATAACGCCATCTAAGGCGGTGCAACGAAATAACAAATGACTTCGTCTATAAGGTGCTTTGGACAACAACAACCGAAAGATATTAAACATAGCTTAAAGAAAATGTTTCTGTGTTTGTATGAAGTAATATCGGAAGCTAAATTAACCGATTTGTATAATTAATTATTAATTCACCATTGGAAAGTGTAGTTCCTCTAGATGGACATAATGCTATATTGTTATTACAGTAACTTCTGAGTGAATTGAGGACAGGTAAGATTAAAATAGCTTCTTATGCACAGAAACTTAATAGGCTATTTTGTACATTCATTAAACTATGGTTGCATGTAATAACAAATAAGAAACATGTTAAAGGAATTGTCATTGTACCAAATGAGTGGTCTCTATACCAAAATGATCGCATTTTAAATACAATTTAAATTAAGTAACATATTAAAAGATTTACCCTTCTATCAAACACGGATGTTCCCTGGATCAAAGGTCCTATTTTAATTATGTAATTACTTTATATTTATTTCTAACTGGTGCAGCGGAGCGCACGGTTACGGCTAGTAAAAAATAAAATTATATACGATCAGGCATTCATCTGTACTAATAATAAATCTGTAGCCAAAATCTTTCTGGTAATTTTTGATTTCCCAAAAATAATTGATGTTAACATGTATAATTAACCATCCTGAAACCGAAAATCGCTTTTTTCAAAATTTTGTTTGTATGTCTGTCTGTCTGGATGTTTGTTACCTTTTCACACAATAATAGCTGAACGGATTTCGATGAAAATTGGAATATAAATTAAGTTCGTTATAACTTAGATTTTAGGCTATATGACATTCAAAATACGTTATTTAAAATGGGGTTTATAAGGGGGCCTGAATTAAATAAATCGAAATATTTCGCTTATTATTGATTTTCGTGAAAAATGTTACATAACAAAAGTTTTTTTTCTAAATTATTTCCGATAAGTATTATTCTATGAGAAAGTTTGATAGGACTGATTTATATAACAACGCTATCTAAGGCGCTGTAATGAAATAAAAAAAAAAAACAAATGACTTCGTCCATAAGGGGCCTTGGACAACAACAAACGAAAGCTATGAAACATAGCCTACAGAGAATATTTCTGTGTTTGTATGAAGTAATATCGATTAAAGGATATACAAGACTTTTAAAATAACAATATAATACATTTTCACCGCCGCCTCAGATTATAGTGTTGCTGTTCCTGCAATAACTCCTATGTGCAAAATATAAGGAGTAGGAAGAAAAAACATACTTATTCATTCCATGGCAATGGTACATAGGAGATCGTGAATTCATACATTTTGGAAAGAAAGAAATATAATTACATATCACTATATATGCTGATCACTATTCCAGTTATTTGAAGGGTTCAGAACCATAGTGGGCCAAGCGCCATTTACTGAGGGTTAAAATTAAGTTATTACCATAATTCAATGGAAACATATAGCAAGTAATATAAGGTATAAATCTAAATGATGTCATTCTTCATTAAACTATGGTTGCATGTAATAACAATTAAGAAACATGTTAAAGAAATTGTCATTATCATTGCACCAAATGAATGATCTCTGGACCAAAATGATAGCATTTTAATTATTTAAATACAATTTAAATTAAGTAACATATTAAAAGATTTATCCTTCTATCAAACATGAATGTTCCCTGGACCAAATATCCTATTTTAATTATGTAATTACTTTACATTTATTTCTAACGGGTGCAGCGGAGCGCACGGGTACGGCTAGTGTATAATATTAAAATGCAATTTTCTGCAGTTAATTGTTTTTTATTATTGTCTGTTATATTCAACATCGACTTTCACGAGGCCATGGAAATTATAACAAGAAATTAAATAACATTGTTGATACACATCATGAAGGCTAAAACTGGATAATTCGTGCAATCAATATCTTTACTCATGCCAGGAACGTATTATGAATTTCTCAATGCAGTTGTATATAGTGAGCAGACTGTGTTTTATCCAACTGAATTCTTGAATTCTTTCAAACCACAAGGATTACTACCATATAATTTAATACTTAATATTGAATCACCAATAGTACTATTGTGAAATATTGACCCACCAAAATTATGCAATGAAACAAGAATTGGTGTGAAAAAAACTCATTCAGAACGTAGTAATAGAAGTGACAGTATTAACTGGCAAAACGAAAGAAGTTGTTTTTATCCACGCATTCTTGTGGTACCCACTAACATGCGTTTAGATTTTAAGTAACAGCAATTTCAGTGAGACTAGCATATGTAATGGTCATATTAAAATTAAGCTCAAGGACAGTCGCTCAAAGTTGCAGGCATTAACTTAAAAACTCCGTGCTTTTCACATTCTCAACTATATTTTATACAAATAAGTAGGAAAAAAAAGGATTTTACACATATCAAAAAAAAATCCAATGATACTTTTGTCATATTGCTAATGTAGTATGTGAATGTACGTAAGCCGACTGAAAATAACACTGTCAGGTCAGATAGTAAAAATAAAAATAATATCATACGTCTCTCTAAAAATATTGTTGTTCTTGTCCGAAAATGTGTTACTGCGAAATTCTAACTGTATAATCACGTTGCCAATGTAGTGTGTTATGCGTTGTGGAAATAATCTCTTAATTTCTAAAAACAACTGGTATACGTCTCTCAGAATATTAGTCTCTATGTTAAAAAATGACTTATTGCGAGTTTATATTGGATCTGTATTCTGTGTATGAAATAAGAATTAATGTAGGCTTAATAAGTTCTGAATTTGTGAGATATAGTTTCTCAAGTCATATTAAAAAAAATAGGCTTGCAGCAGTCAAGGGGTCAAAAATCTTCCAATATAAATTAAATGATATATGTATATATATTGATTCTTTGGTACGACCGAAAAGTCTAACAACCAGTTTAATTTAAAAAAGAAGCAAAAAGAACAACTCGGGAAACGCAGTGTACTTTCAGCTAGTTTAAAATAGAAATTGAAAATTGTATTGGATTATATGGTAGACCAGACTATCGCTGGAAACAGCAATGGTGCTACTGAAGACAGTCATCACACCAATAGTGACATACGGAATCACCCTCATATGGGAAAAACTAACCCTCACGGACCTCGAGAGAATAGAGAAAGTCAAAGCACGCTTTCTCAAATGTACACTAGGAATAGGACCAAACGCACCTTCAAGACTAGTGTACGAGATGGCCAGAGAAACTTTCTACGTAGAAGACATCAGACTCCAAATACTACTGCAATCGACACAACCCTACAAAGACCTCCTAGAGAGAAGAGAAGACAAACGCCGTACGATAGACCCCGACTTCTACGCCACAGGTGCTATGGTAGACAGGAACTAGACTAAAGAAAATCAGACTCAAAGACATGCAATAACCCGCTTCGCGATACATGGTTTTCACCATAAGTTATGCAAGACAAAAAGTTACCACGAACCGTGTGAAAGTTGTGTGTGTGAGCTGTGCGACTTAAAATGTGAACGATACCATCTGACGAAGTGCAAGAATAACGGTAAGACGCTAAACGAATACGCTAAGAAATGACCTAACAAGATCTCAAATGCCTTATCGGGTGCACCTTTATTATTATTATTATTATTATTATTATTATTATTATTATTATTATTATTATTATTATTATATGGTATGTGGAAATTGTTGCAAAATTCTAGCTGCAAAAAAAATATATAATTCTGTGCATTTACAAAATATCTAAGTTAATTTTAAATGACTGAGGACTAAAGGCCCATTCACAATGAAAATTAAACATAAACATAACGTAAGCATAAAACCTTGTGTCCATGTTATTTAATGAAAGCATTCACAATGAATTACATAAGCATAAACTTAATCTTTATCATAAGACGTTAACATGAAAGTTTGCAAACTCCAAACTTTCATGCTTATGTTTATGCGATTTGGAAACAGTACACAAGCGGAAAGCGTGTTTTCACTTTTTGTTTAACATCTCATGGGCTTTGCCTACAGGCAATATTTTGATCTATTGGCCGTGATGATAGCTAGGCGCGCAACATGGAATCATATGACGAAAAGTTGATTATTTTATACCAAGAAAACCCTTGTCTATACCACAAGAAACATAACACATACAAAGATATTACATTGAAAGAGAATGTATGGAAAAAATAGCACAGGAAATGAATTCTGAAGGTAGGTATTAGTTAAATCATTTTATAGCTAACATTATTTTATAGTTCAAAGTATTGGTGTTTCAAAATATATTAGTATGTGAATGTGGTTATAAAAGTCCCCCTGTTGTATTCTTCTCTGATTCAATGGATGAATCCACCATCGTTTTTTACATCTCCGTTTCTTTGATTTCAAGTATTGAAAGCCATATACTGATGCCATTGTAGTTATTAGAAACATAAATTGAATAGCTACATCGTCAGTCATTGTGCAATTCTCCATTTTTATGTAATAGATTCTATAGTTTTGTTGATACGGTATGTTTGTTTCCACGCACGTGTTATGTTTACGTTATGTTTAATTTTCATTGTGAATGGGCCTTGGCTACTTAAGTTTGTGGCATATGTTTATGTGCTTATGTTAATGTTTACGTTATGTTTAATTTTCATTGTGAATGGGCCTTAAGACTACCCCTGATGTCCAGCAGCAACTAATTCCAGGAGCCGGCCGTGGTTACTGAGAAAGAATTTGAATCCTGAAATGTTTGATGATGTCGTATTGATAGCATTACATTGTGCTGTAAACGTGTAGTACGTAGTACATAGTGTTATAAACACAGAAATTCCCCAGAAGTGTACTTATCCACTTGTATTTATACGAAGAAAGAGTAATGGAACGGAGAAAAATTCTCTCCGGCGCCGGGATTTGAACCCGGGTTTTCAGCTCTACGTGCTGACGCTTTATCCACTAAGCCAGACCGGATTCAGCAAATACAGCTTGCTTCATAAAATCTAACTCGGCAGTATTATTATGTGTGATAACAAAAGTTCTATCGTCAGCATATATTATAGTTTTAACCGACACATTGTATGGCAAGTCGTTTATCATAATAAGAAACAAGAATGGACCGAGAATAGAGGCCTGAGGAACACCACATTTAATTGGAGCTACAGCACTTCTTTTTCCCTTTACATCAACAGTATGGGAACGTCCAAGCAAATATGAACGGAAAAATGTTTGTTCTATCCCACTTATGCCATAGTATGCAAGTTTCATTAACAATATATCATACGGAATGGAATCAAATGCCTTACTTAAATCATTAAATATAGCATATGTATAATTTCTATTTTCAAAGGATGTATATATATATATATATATATATATATATATATATATATATATATATATAGTTCTCAATAATTCATCAACTGCATCCTGAGTAGTTTTACCTGGACAGAACCCAAATTGTGAAGGAATAATAATAATAATAATAATAATAATAATAAGTCTGTAGACATTGTTGCGTCAGTATCTGCTTCGATGGAAATTCCAGGACCTGTGGGTATAGCTTGCTCCCCAAACTAAAGCGGATTCTTCACCGAAATCCAGGATTTGACAAAATGAAGGAAGTGTGTGCGGTACTTGAAGGGGAAAAAATTACGGGAAAACTAATCCAGCATCCGTGGCAGCTATGAAATTTTCTCCCATGTGAACCTATGCCGTTGAAAAGTCATTTTCATTATACAAAACATTGTTGACAGACAATAGAAATAGATTTGCACCAGACAATTTAGAAATGTGGCTTGTTATATATTGTAACCAAGAATCTTAAATTCATGTAGCAACCAGTAAATTAGTTAAAGGGAAGTGCCATACTCATGTCGTAATGTCATATTAATCAGTTCAGGTAAGAAAAGTGGACGTTGCCACATATCCTTGATTATTATTTTTTGTGTAAAATTTATAAAGTGATAAAGGATATTGTGTTTATAGTTAAAAACATAAAAGAAGGCTATTTCCTTTAATGGTCCTTTAAAAATACTAAAAATCTTGACCCTGCTTTTAATGAAATGAAAGTTACTAGTGAATACAGTATAGATCTAATTGTTTTGTCTAATTATTGTCTGCAAAAGTAATCATATGTATGTATATTATATATATATATATATATATATATATATATATATATATACTGCGCAATTAATAACATACCTATTACTTTCAATTTTAAATACATTATTACTTGACGACAGTGCTTTAAGTTGCATTTTTACCCACTGTTATCAGTGCGTAAAGTGAGCCTTTAAAACGCTAGTCGATATTACAAATGGCTACTGACTTTGTAGAATTGGCGGGAACTTTGACATATTTTAATATTCACCAACAGAATGCGGGACAGAAAAAATAATTTATAAAATTAGTTCGCTAGTGTCCAATATTCTTTTTAGAAGATTAACTCCATATGTAGATGAAATTAAGGGGATCATCAGTGTGGTTTTAGGCGTAATAGATCAACTATTGACCAGATATTTTGTATTCGACAGATAATGGAAAAAAAATGGGAGTATAAGGGTACAGTGCACCAGTTATTCATAGATTTCAAAAAGGCATATGACTCGGTTAAGAGAGAAGTTTTATGTGATATTCTTATTGAATTTGGTATTCTCAAGAAACTAGTTCGATTAATTAAAATATGTCTGAGTGAAACGTACAGCAGAGTTCGTATAGGTCAGTTTCTGTCAGATGCGTTTCCAATTCACTGTGGGCTAAAGCAAGGAGATGCACTATCACCTTTACTTTATAACTTTGCTCTAGAGTATGCCATTAGGAAAGTCCAGGATAACAGAGAGGGCTTGGAATTGAACGGGTTACATCAGCTGCTTGTCTATGCGGATGATGTGAATATGTTAGGAGAAAATCCACAAACAATTAGGGAAAACACGGGAATTTTACTGGAAGCAAGTAAAGAGATAGGTTTGGAAGTATATGATTATGTCTCGTGACCAGAATATTGTACGAAATGGAAATATAAAAATTAGAAATTTATCTTTTGAAGAAGTGGAGAAGTTCAAATATCATGGAGCAACAGTATATAAATGAAATTCGGGAGGAAATTAAACATAGAATAAATATGGGAAATGCCTGTTATTATTCGGTTGAGAAACTTTTATAATCCAGTCTGCTGTCATAAAATCTGAAAGTTAGAATTTATAAAACAGTTATATTACCGGTTGTTATTTATGGTTGTGAAACTGGGACTGTAACTTTGAGAGAGGAACATAGGTTAAGGGTGTTTGAAAATAAGATGCTTAGGAAAATACTTGGAGCTAAGAGGGATGAAGTTACAGGAGAATGGAGAAAGTTACATAACACAGAACTGCACGCATTGTATTCTTCACCTGACATAATTAGGAACATTAAATCCAGACGTTTGAGGTGGGCAGGGCATGTAACACGTATGGGCGAATCCAGAAATGCATATGGAGTGTTAGTTGGGAGGCCGGAGGGAAAAAGACCTTTAGGGAGGCCGAGACGTAGATGGGAGAATAATATTAAAATGGATTTGAGGGAGGTGGGATATGATGATAGAGAATGGATTAATCTTGCTCAGGATAGGGACCAATGGCGGGCTTATGTGAGGGCGGCAATGAACTCCGGGTACCTTAAAGCCAGTAAGTAAGTAAGTGCGACCGTTTATGGCGTGTGAAATAAGTCATGGAAACGTTAAAAACTATCTTTGCCACAAAATGTGGGCGAGAAAGCTGGCAACTGTGATTGGCAGATTGTTGACGTCACATCTGTTTGGAAGGTCGTACCACTCTCAGCCGAAGTGGCAACAGATGCCACTGACTGGAGAGCGTACAGAAGGACACACCCCAAAAAACGCGAAGTGCGTGTATTTTGCCTTTGATGCGGTGGGAAGATCGCTGAGGTGACCTGTTGGGTGGTACCGTTCTCAGCTGTACTGGCAACAAATGCTCACACGCGCCAAAAACCCTGGGACTGGCTATACATATTAGACCGATAAGTGGCTTGCATGGCGATAATACAGACTTCCAGCTGCAGTTTATTTCTATTTTTACTGACAGTTGACTACCGTCACGACATTCTTTCGCCTGTAGTATCGAAGAGATTATGATATGATTGTGTCACAAAATTGAATGGATTATAATTTATGAGATGTAAATAATTCCACTGACCACTAATTGGGAAGCTATTCAGTGATGGAAGTTCGTTTTCTGTACCTTACGTGAAACTAGCAACATTTTACGTGTGCCCCATATTTTGAAATAATTTCATGAGTTATTAATGAACAAAACAATCGATGTTTACGGAACGAAATTAAATACAAGTGTATATTATTATAATGTACCGAAGTACATATGATATTTCCATGGTCCTAGGTTCATAGATATCTATGACGTAGTGCAGAGGGAGGCCACCAGAGGGAACCCAAGATTTGGAACTTAAAACTGAGACGATCCTTCCGACGCCGGGGTGGAATCCGGTGTGGCTTAGTGGATAAAGCGTCAGCACGTAGAGCTGAAAACCCGGGTTCAAATTCCGGCGCCGGAGAGAATTTTTCTCCGTTCCATTGCTCTATCTTCGTATGATGACGCAGAATATCTGCATGGAAATATCATATGTACTTCGGTACATTATAATAATGTATATGATATGCGTAAAATCACTTCGTGATTTAAGACGGCGCTTATTCCGTCGGATCCCGGCCAACTAGTCACCCATTACGAGTGCACCTCAGCACATGTGTGGACTCCGGTCCTAGGTTCACAGATATCTATGACGTAGTGCAGAGGGCGGCCACCAGAGGGAACCCAAGAGTTGGAACTTAAAACTGAGACGATTCTTCCGACGCCGGGGTGAAATATGAAAGTGGTTTTCAATTAATGGATTTATTGTTAATGATGAAAAAACTCATGTGTTAACTCTAAGTTTGAAACAAACCCAAAATAATGTGATAAATGAATCTGTAAAAATGCTGGGTATGTATTTGGATCCTAAACTAAGTTGGAATAGCCATATCAGTTATGTATGTAAAAGAATTTCTAGGGTAATTTATCTCTTGAGAAGTATCATGTACAAGTTTCCCAAACATTATTTAAAACAAGTTTACTATGCACTATTTGAAAGTGGATTACTTTTATATGGAAATAGTTCTGACCTTCCAAACATTCTGTTACTGCAGAAAAAGGCATTTCGTATTATAACAATGTCACCACCCAGAAAATCATGTAGATCTTTTTTCAAAAATGAAAAAATTATGACTGTCTACAATCTATATATTTTTGAACTTTTAATGTATGTAAACAAGAATATTACTAATTATACAAGTATAGTAGATCTGCATCGGTATGAAAACAGAAATAATTATAAATTAAATGTACCACATGTCAGGTTGCAAAAAAACACAATCAAGCTATGTAATTACTGCAATAAAAGTATATAATAAGATACCTACAAATATAAAGGCACTTAATGAAACACAATTTAAATTTCAGATTAGAAGATGGCTACAAAAATCCCTTTTATAATATGAATGAATTTTTTGAAAATGATGTAGTGTTTTAGTTAAATTTTATTATTTTTACTCTTTTAATATTTTAAATATTGACAAATTGTTTTTTTTATATTATTACATTGACAAGGCCTCTTGAATTCTTGTACCTTCAGGCAAATAAAGGATATGAATATGAATATGACTATTTCAAAGATACAGACGCACTTTCCAAACGATGTACAGCTTCATATGCTTTTCACCATCGGACTATTCACAAAATAATCAGATAAATTTTGTAGATAATTAAAAAAAACTAAATAACTTTTCTCTAATTTTAATTTTCAATTCAACTAGTATTTTAGAAGATAATTGTAAAAAATAAAAAAAAAATAGACTCAACTGAAAAATTCATTAAAACTAAGTAATTTTTTTTGACAAGACTGTCAGAATATTTTTTTCGGCATTTGTTGTGAATTTGGGATCGTCTCCCTATCCATTTTCGAACTAGATATGCACGTGATGCTGCAAATTTAGGCATGTGTATACTATCGATAACTGTACTAAGAAGTAAAAGTTTATTGAACCACGTCTGTGACACGTTAGCAAGGAACTAATTAAATAATGCAAAATTCCAGAATATGTCTGTTTCAACAAATGATTTTAGCCTACAATGTGTTAATCTCTAAATTTAAATTCATTTGTGTATAGTTATTCGTTTCTTTCGTATATTCTTTAGCGTTCCAAGATAAAATTATTGTAAATATATTCAAAGATAAACCACACATGTTGGGCCAATTATACAGTGTTCATAGATTTGATGAGAAACGTAAAAAATTATATATTACAGTTATATGAAGACTAATAAATAAAATATAATTATAAAAAAAATTAGTAAAAGTTAGACATGTTTCGGAGATGCTTCCCCAAACTCAGTGACTTTACCACGACGGCTGGTTCAGGTGATCGAACCGCATTGTTGCTTGGCTTAAAAGACACTTAATTGTATACTGGTATATACCGTATATTGTTTCATACTCTCTAGTTTCCCCCCCCCCCTATTTAGTCTTTCTTTGTTTTTATGGTTAGTTTGGCCCTTTTTAGGTTTGTTTGTGTCATTTACCATTTTTTAGTTTGTATAAGATTCATGTATTTTACGGCAGGATGCATGACACGTAAAATTGTGTTAAAATAATCTAGAAACATTACAAGGGACAGGAAGGGCTAAATCCTTAGAAACCCGACATTGCTCATAAGGAATAGGTACATATCTAGAATCGAGTAAATAGCGTCTTCCATCCATAGACCAGATAACACATAGTCCTTGCTTATTTACTTACTGGCTTTTAAGGAACCCGGAGGTTCATTGCCGCCCTCACATAAGCCCGCCGTTGGTCCCTATCCTGAGCAAGATTAATCCAGTCTCTATCATCATATCCCACCTCCCTCAAATCAATTTTAATATTATCTTCCCATCAACGTCTCGGCCTCCCCAAAGGTCTTTTCCCCTCTGGCCTCCCAACTAACACTCTACATGAATTTCTGGATTCACCCATACGTGCTACATGCCCTGCCCATCTCAAACGTCTGGATTTAATGTTCCTAATTATGTCATGTGAAGGATATAATGCGTGCAGCTCTGCGTTGTGGTACTTTCTCCATTTTCCTGTAACTTCATCCCTTTTAGCCCCAAATATTTTCCTAAGAACCTTATTCTCAAAAACCTTCAATCTCTGTTCCTATATCAAAGTGAGAGTCCAAGTTTCACAGCCATACAGAACAACCGGTAATATAACTGTTTTATAAATTCTAACTTTCAGATTTTTTTGACAGCAGACTAGATGGCAAAACCTTCTCAAACGAATAATAACAGGCATTTCCCATATTTATTCTGCGCTTAATTTCCTCCCGAGTGTCATTTATATTTGTTACTGTTGCTCCAAGATATTTGAATTTTTCCACCTCTTCGAAGGATAAATAGGCCTACCAGAAATAATTGCAATTGGAAAGATACGGAAGTAGCAATATGGACCAATAATTGAACTTAAATTGAAATGCAAGGGAATAATACTTCACTACTTCAATATTACTTTAGAGATGGATAAAATAACGAAATAACATTTTCTTACATAAAACACTTATGTCATTGTATTTTCGATAATGATGATGATGATGATGATGATGATCATAATTTCATACTTGGGATGATATGTACTTTAAATTCTGATCACAAAATTCTTTAGTTGGATACGTAGTATATATTTGTTTGAACACAGAAATTCCTGACTGTTATGCCGATCCATTTATATTTAGTTTCGTTTCCTAAACATCGATTTGTTTTTGTTTTTTTTTTTTCCATATAAAATCCATTTAAATATTGAAAAAATATGAGGTACCGTACATGTCTACACGTTTCTAGTGTCACGTGACGTATAGTGAGCCACATTTCGTCAGATCTCGCAACACTGTGTCGTGTTAGTGTATACATATTTTGTAACCGAGATCACAAACGTCAGTCTGTAAGCATACAGCGCACAGAAAAAACCAGAACTTGAATGTTACTGCTTCCGAGTTCAGTCTCTTGATTTAAAGATGTGGCGATATTTAGAATGGGCAATAATCTACATCGCTGTGATAAAATTCTTCACGTGTCCTTTGACTAATGCCGCAAGAGCTAACGATGAAACAAATTATTCAGGTTTAGCGACATGTGTTGCCAATGCAATATATACCAATACTAATCCACGGCAACCATTTCAGTTCTTGTTAGAGGTACAAGAGAAAACATCCGAGAAACTGAGGATAATAAATGGAAAACCATTTGATAACTTTGTTTTGAGTGAGGAAGTCACAAAAGCGATGAGCGACCAGGACATATCGCCTATTATCATCTATAGATCTTCAGATCATTTCCGAAAACAAAGATTTGTAAATTACGTGATATTTGGAGAAAACATGAAAGTAATTGTTACTCAAATGAGGTTTTTGTTTAATAAAACTCTTTCTTCTAATTTAGGTTGCAAATTTTTTGTGATAATTACCGGAAGGACTTCAGGAGATACAAAACGTATTGCGGAAGAAATAAAGTCGTACTTGTGGCGTTACAAAATGGTAGATGTTCTTCTGCTGATACCTGATGAGGTGAGTGAAGTGCTTGATATGTACACGTGGGCGCCATATATGTCAGAATCAAAATGCACGAAGAATTTGGATATTCTTCATGTCGCGAATTGGCTGTGGACAGAAGACTTCCATCAATGTGATAGGTACGTCATGCCCTCTGTCGGAGTACCTATGAATTTTCATGGTTGTCCATTAATTGCATGTCCAAGAAACGATTATTTTTCAAAGTTTATGACATATAAAACCGACGATATATTATGGAATTTCTTGAATTATGAAACAGCTTTACTTCATCTTGTTTGTGAGAAACTTAATTTACAACTTACAAACATTCCGACGATAAAATTGAACTACACTAATCCATTACAACTGGTACCACTTGGTGGTTTTGATATGGTGTTTGGGAAATTCATTATCGAAAGTGATATATCTGTAGATTACATGGACTATACAGTGCCATTCTTCGAATATGCTGCCTATTGGTATGTGCCTTGTGGCAAACCGTTATCAAGAATTGGAATCATTACTAGAATATTTGCGATAGATGTTTGGCTCATACTGATCTGTGTCTATGTAACTTCAGTGATAACTATTTTCATATTGGCTAAGTGTTCCAGGAGATACACTAGTGTTGAATCAAGTGAATATCTAAAATTGTCTGACATTTTTCTCAACCTGTGGGCCGTTATTTTAGGAGTGTCTGTGTCAGATTTACCCAGGTGCACAAATAATAGGATTTATTTCTTCTTATTTGTATGTTTGTGTTACTCAGTGAATACTATTTACCAGACGTTCTTCACTAGTCTTCTTGTTGATCCTGGAGCAGAGAACCAAATCATGACATTTGATGAGCTACTGAAATCTGGTATAGAGTACGGAATTAGCACCAGTAACTTTGCACTTTTTTTAAACCGTACTGAAGATGATACTATTACAGAAGCCGTTAAGAATTTCATATATTGTTCTAATGTACGTCATTGTTTCCACCGTGTTAGTGTTACGAAGGACTATGCCTATTACCAACTATCCGAAATTCTTGAACTTTACTTAGCGACAAACAAACGTGCTGAAATTTGTCACATAGATGACTACAAGATTTCATTCCACACATCTTTTTTTGTCAGAGGAAATTCGTTTCATAGACATTTTTATTATGTTATGAGAAATATAATCGAATTCGGGATGTTTGACAAAATTTACAGGAACTATCTTCATGCCATTGGAATATATAGCAGAAATAGCGACTCGAATATTACCATGCCTACTGCAGAAGTATTTTCTTTTTCATTATCACATTTGTCTGTTGCATTGTACATGTACCTCATGGGCTGTGGTTTCAGCATTCTTGCATTACTTGTGGAAGTAATGTGGAACAAATATGCATGATTTTACTAATTTTATGCATGTTCCTACTGCAAATCTCTAAAATTATAATTCTTAGTTGTAATCGTATTTAATTATTAATTTAGTTTTTTTTAATTTATTTATTTTATGTCGTTTTAACTTAGGAAGTCATATCGCGATAATACATAAACAATTCTTACAGTTTACATAGTTTACTGTACTTCTTATCTTCACTATGGATCAGTTAAAAAAAATTAAAAAAATGAAGCCAACAATGTATGAATATCGAAAAGTAAATGCATTTTTGAGATATTCGTATTTTCCGTATTTTCTTTTGCGTTTCAAAATAGAATTATTGTAAATATAGATAGATAGATAGATAGATAGATAGATAGATAGATAGATAGATAGATAGATAGATAGATAGATAGATAGATAGATAGATAGATGGATGGACGGACGGACGGACGGACGGACGGACGGACGGACGGACGGACGGACGGACGGACGGACGGACGGACGGACGGACGGACGGACGGACGGACGGACGGACGGACGGACGGACGGACGGACGGACGGACGGACGGACGGACGGACGGACGGACGGACGGACGGACGGACGGACGGACGGACGGACGGACGGACGGACGGACGGACGGACGGACGGACGGACGGACGGACGGACGGACGGACGGACGGACGGACGGACGGACGGACGGACGGACGGACGGACGGACGGACGGACGGACGGACGGACGGACGGACGGACGGACGGACGGACGGACGGACGGACGGACGGACGGACGGACGGACGGACGGACGGACGGACGGACGGACGGATAGATAGGTGCATTTATTGATGCATAATAAATTATACAAACTCATGTACACAAGATCCTTCGCACGAGCTCATACGGTCATTCGTGCTGTAACTATGCACAGTTTGAATCTTCAAAACGAAAATAATGCCTACAAATAATAAAATAGTGAAATAACAGTTATTATTATTACTACCGTTATCATTGATTACCACTATTATAACTAATCTAACTTTATACCAAATTTCACAAAAATAATACAAATAAAATAAAAGGGAGATATGAAAAACGGACACACACACACATACATATATATATATATATATATATATATATATATATATATATATACACAGTATAAACAATTCAGTTTATTGTTGAAGCTGCACCAAATAATCCTAATAATAAATATAAAGGTAATACAGTATATAAATAAAAACATACACACGCAATAAAATACAAAAGACACAGTAAAAAAAAAACATTATCCCCTAATTCTATCATTCGCTCAATGTTAATATTACTCATTGCAACACTAATAAATCTTTCCCTTATCCATCGGCTCCCTCCCCCTCGGCCAATTCCACCCTCAACTGTCGAACTTTTGCCAAAAATTTTCCCACACTGTCATAGGATTTAACGTTATTTAATACAGCGTATGTCGCCAAGTGCCCCCTGCTAGATGTAATGAAGGACTCTGGCAGGAATCGTTTCCTCAGAGCTTCTGTGGCTTCACACTCCGACAAAATGTGGTGTGATGTCTCGCCTCTACCGCAAAGAGGACAGTACAATGTATTAGAAGTCGTATATCTGGTACGCCTTACGAAGTCACATTATATTATCCAAATGCTATTAATATTATATACAGTACAATGTATTAGAAGTCGTATATCTGGTACGTCTTACGAAGTCACATTATATTATCCAAATGCTATTAATATTATATACAGTACAATGTATTAGAAGTCGTATATCTGGTACGCCTTACGAAGTCACATTATATTATCCAAATGCTATTAATATTATATACAGTACAATGTATTAGAAGTCGTATATCTGGTATCCTTTACCAAGTCACTATATTAACCAAATACCATTAATGCTGTATACAGTACAATGTATTAGAAGTCGTATATCTGGTACGCCTTACGAAGTCACATTATATTATCCAATGCTATTAATATTATATACAGTACAATGTATTAGAAGTCGTATATCTGGTACGTCTTACGAAGTCACATTATATTATCCAAATGCTATTAATATTATATACAGTACAATGTATTAGAAGTCGTATATCTGGTATCCTTTACCAAGTCACTATATTAACCAAATACCATTAATGCTGTATACAGTACAATGTATTAGAAGTCGTATATCTGGTACGCCTTACGAAGTCACATTATATTATCCAAATGCTATTAATATTATATACAGTACAATGTATTAGAAGTCGTATATCTGGTATCCTTTACCAAGTCACTATATTAACCAAATACCATTAATGCTGTATACAGTACAATGTATTAGAAGTCGTATATCTGGTACGCCTTACGAAGTCACATTATATTATCCAAATGCTATTAATATTATATACAGTACAATGTATTAGAAGTCGTATATCTGGTATCCTTTACCAAGTCACTATATTAACCAAATACCATTAATGCTGTATACAGTACAATGTATTAGAAGTCGTATATCTGGTACGCCTTACGAAGTCACATTATATTATCCAAATGCTATTAATATTATATACAGTACAATGTATTAGAAGTCGTATATCTGGTATCCTTTACCAAGTCACTATATTAACCAAATACCATTAATGCTGTATACAGTACAATGTATTAGAAGTCGTATATCTGGTACGCCTTACGAAGTCACATTATATTATCCAATGCTATTAATATTATATACAGTACAATGTATTAGAAGTCGTATATCTGGTACGTCTTACGAAGTCACATTATATTATCCAATGCTATTAATATTATATACAGTACAATGTATTAGAAGTCGTATATCTGGTACGTCTTACGAAGTCACATTATATTATCCAATGCTATTAATATTATATACAGTACAATGTATTAGAAGTCGTATATCTGGTATCCTTTACCAAGTCATTATATTAACCAAATACCATTAATGCTGTATACAGTACAATGTATTAGAAGTCGTATATCTGGTACGTCTTACGAAGTCACATTATATTATCCAAATACTATTAATATTATATACAGTACAATGTATTAGAAGTCGTATATCTGGTATCCTTTACGAAGTCACTATATTAACCAAATACCATTAATGCTGTATACAGTACAATGTATTAGAAGTCGTATATCTGGTACGCCTTACGAAGTCACATTATATTATCCAAATGCTATTAATATTATATACAGTACAATGTATTAGAAGTCGTATATCTGGTATCCTTTACCAAGTCACTATATTAACCAAATACCATTAATGCTGTATACAGTACAATGTATTAGAAGTCGTATATCTGGTACGTCTTACGAAGTCACATTATATTATTCAAATACTATTAATATTATATACAGTACAATGTATTAGAAGTCGTATATCTGGTACGTCTTACGAAGTCACATTATATTATCCAATGCTATTAATATTATATACAGTACAATGTATTAGAAGTCGTATATCTGGTATCCTTTACCAAGTCACTATATTAACCAAATACCATTAATGCTGTATACAGTACAATGTATTAGAAGTCGTATATCTGGTACGTCTTACGAAGTCACATTATATTATCCAAATACTATTAATATTATATACAGTACAATGTATTAGAATTCGTATATCTGGTATCCTTTACCAAGTCACTATATTAACCAAATAGCATTAATGCTTATTGTAAATATACATAATTGTATACTGGTATATACTGTAGCTTGTTTAATATCTGTAATTTTTTCCCCCTATTTAGTCTTTCTTTGTTTTTATGGTTCATTTCGCCCTTTTTTATGTTTGTATCTGTTATTTTGAATTTTTAGGTTCTATAAGATTCGTGTATTTTACGGCAGGATGCATGAAACGTAAAATTGTGTTAAAATAATGTAGATACATTGCAAGGGACAGAAAAGGCTAAATCCTTAGAATCCCAAGCATGCTCATAGGAAATAGGTACATATCTAGAATCGAGTAAATAGCATCTTCCATCCATAGACCAGATAACACATAGGCCTATCAGAAATAATTGCAATGGGAAGGACACCGTAGTAGCAAAATAGACCAATACTTGCACTGGAAATGAAGTGCAAGGAAATAATATTCCACTACTTCAATATCACGTCATCCTCTGAGGAGTTTAGTGCTGAGAGGAATGCGGTTCCGACTAGTGTAGCGCGGTACTGGAGTGGGAGGGAACAGTGACAGCGGCAGTCTGGAAGGAAGTACAATCATACTGAAAATATTCGCCCAATTTACGAGAGCAGTATTCCTATTAGCTATGAAGAATTGGAATCATTACTCGAATATTTTCGATAGATATTTGGTTTATGCTCATCGCTGTTAATCTAAATTCAGTGATGATCATTTTTATCCTGGCAAAGAATGCCAAGAGGTACACTAGTATTGAATCAGCCGAATATTTGAGAATTTCTGACACTTTTTTGAACCTGTGGGCCGTCATTTTGGGAGTGTCTGTGTCAGGTCAGCCCAGATGCACGAACACTAGGATTTATTTCTTCTTATTTGTATGTTTGTGTTACGCAGTGAATACTGTTTACCAGACGTTCTTCACGAGCCTTCTTGTTGATCCTGGAACAGAGAACCAAATCACGACATTTGATGAGCTACTGAAATCTGGTATAGAGTACGGAACTAGCAGTCTATATATACCTATTGTAAACCGTTTTGGAGATCATAGGATTATTGAAGCCATTAACAATTTCAAAATTTGTATATATCAATATGATTGTTTCAACCGTGTTAGTGTTACGAAGGACTTTGCCTATTTTGAATTATCGAGCCTTCTTGAATTGTACTTAGCGATAAACAGAAATGCTGAAATTTGTCACAAAGATGAGTATGCGCTTTCAATGCACAGAACTTTTTATGTGAGAGGAAATTCGTTTCATAAACATTTTAATTATGTTATGAGGAATATAATCGAATTCGGGATATTTGATAAAATTTACAGGAACTATCATCATGCCATTCCAATATTTTCCAAAAATAAGAACACCAATGTTACCATTGCCGCGCCTACTGAAGAAGTATTTGCTTTTTCATTCTCACATTTGTATGTGGCGTTATATATGTACTTCATGGGCTGTGGTTTCAGCTTTCTTGCATTACTTGTGGAAGTAACGTGGAACAAATTTGCATGATTTCACTAATTTTATGCGTGCTTATTACTGCAAATCACTAAAATTATTATTCTTATTTTTAATCTCATTGAAATATTAATTTCGGTTTTTATATGCGGTATGTTTTTTTAAATATGTCGGTTTGGTATATGATATTGTAATATTTTATAATTGTAAATATTTGTGTGCTTAAAGTATCGAACAAAGTACATACTTTTTGTGTGTAGCTATATTGCAAGATAATTATTTTTTAATTTGTCACTCTCTTCTCTGAAATGTTTAATACGTTTTATAGGTATTTGTTTGAAGTTCAGTCGTGACATCTGTGGTAAAATTTGTAGTTTATTCAAAAAAATGTTGTTGCTCGTTCGATTATCTTCAGGTCTTAGGCGTATACAGGATGTTTTCGAGGTGGTGTTACAACTTTCAGGGATGATGGCGAAGGGCACATGTATCAATTTGAGATCAGGAACCATAGTCCGGAAATGACTGCGTCGAAAGTTATAAGCAAAAATAGTTTTGTGGAAATGGAATTATAATTTGGCACCATGTGCCCTCCTTCCCTTAACTTTTGGAACAGTCGTGGAAAAATGGTATGTGCCGGATGTATCGTACGTGGGTAATTGTACCGATACAATCTGTAAGCTTGCCTACTGTTACCATTGGCTCATCCGTATTCGAAAATCAGGTCTGCTTATTCCGCTCTCGTGTACTCCATTTCACTAGGACTGATCGACTGGACACTGCAACTTGTACACATACACTGCTGTCTACAGACGTGCATATCAGGACCGACCATGTCCGTTACACATTACTCTATCTGCATTGCTTTAGTGTAGTTTCCTGTCCCCATCCCTCAGACAGCGCACTGAATGGAATACTGTAAGTAGACAACGTAAACAACGTCAGACGAATATAGTATGTGTAAGATGTATAGATAAATCCACATAAATAAGGTGTACAGAGGAATAAAATTATTTCATTTCCACACAACTATTTTTGCTTGTAACTTTCAACTCTGTCATTTCCGGACCAGGATTCCTTATCTCAAATTGATACATGTGCCCTTCGCCATCATCCCTGAAAGTTTGTAACAGTAACCCGGAAACACCCTGTATATTGTGTAATCTTTGTGCAAATATTTTAATACTTGACCAATATGTATTATTCTTATTGTATGCATACATTATTGTAAGAATGTATTCTCATATACAGGGAGGAAGTGAAATAACCTTGCAGATGGAAAGGGACGATACGTGAAAACTATTTATCAGATATTGTTCACCAGTCTTCTTGTGCTCGGAGCAGTTTTTTGCGTGATTTCAATCGGAGATATGCACTATCCGCTGAGCATTCATTTTATTATTAAGATCATGTACTGCTTCAAGTCAGATTATTCTCTCATTTTTTACTCCATTTCTCTCTTTATTTATTTATTTATTTATTTATTCATTCATTCCTTTATTATTCATTCATTTATCTATCTATCTATCTATCTATCTATCTATCTATCTATCTATCTATCTGTCTGTCTGTCTGTCTGTCTGTCTGTCTGTCTGTCTGTCTGTCTGTCTGTCTGTCTGTCTGTCTGTCTGTCTGTCTGTCTGTCTGTCTGTCTGTCTGTCTGTCTGTCTGTCTGTCTGTCTGTCTATCTATCTATCTATCTATCTATCTATCTATCTATCTATCTATCTATCTATCTATCTATCTATCTATCTATCTATCTATCTATCTATCTATCTATCTATCTATCTATCTATCCACCCACCCACCCACCCACCCACCCACCTATCTACCTATCTACCTACCTACCTACCTACCTACCTACCTATCTACCTATCTACCTATCTATCTATCTATCTATCTATCTATCTATCTATCTATCTATCTATCTATCTATCTATCTATCTATCTATCTATCTATCTATCTATCTATCTATCTATCTATCTATTTATTTATTTATTTGCTTGAAGTAGTACTTTAGTCGACAGGTTTTTTTCTACATTTCAATTTCACAGCATTTGTGGAAGAGCGTGTTAGTTTAATATTGCTCATCAAATTATTGTTATTAAATTCAATTATTGCGAAATCTACAGCAAAAGTAAAGTTTTTCAGTAGCTAATGTTAGCAATTATTGTTCTCCTAGGTACATTAGTTTATTCGCAAATAGTTACTGCCAATATTAGTCCAATCGATTGAGTGTCATTTTATCGCACTGACAACTACCGACAGTCTCGTCGTTCGATCGGCCTGCCGGTCGTCCTTGAGAATTCCGTGTATCAATTCAATTCAATTCAATTTATTAAGCCATTAAACATACAGTGATAGGCTTCGTCCCAAAAAACATACATTTTAAAATGCACATATAATTGATAACAGTAATTAGAATGAAAACACGAAACATTTTGAAACCCTGAAATTAATGAAAAAACTTCACTCTTAAGTAATAATTGTAACTAATATAAATAACTTTATTTATTAAAAAACAATTTCGTGTGAATTTATGTTAAGAAACTCATCTACAGAGTATAAAGATTAATTAAAAGCCAATTAGCTTTGAAACTATTGGTTGGTAACTTATAATGTTGACTGGGAAGCTTATTATATAATTTCATCCCCATGACACAAAACTTTGTATTAGTTTTATGTAATCTACAGTATGGAATATTAATTTGTTCACTATTTCTAATTTCATGATCATGTATATTGGCTATTAATGAGTAATTGTCTATATTTTGTCGAGTGTAAAGGACTAGGTCATATATATATATATATATATATATATATATATATATATAAATTTATGACAGTTAATATCTGTGATTGTTTGAAAAGAGGCCGACAATGTTCAAGATAGTTTGATTGATATAGAATTCTAATGGCTTTCTTTTGCAAAATCAAGACACTCTCAATTTTGCTAGCATTTCCCCAGAAAATTAAGGCATACCTAATTATCGACTGAAAGAACGAAAAGTAGGCACATCTTAAATAATTTTGAGAAACACAGGTCACTAATTTCTGTAATAAATATATAACTCTTGATAATTTTGTGCATATAAATTCGATATGTTTTCCCATGTTAAACTGGAGTCTATAAAAAGTCCTACAATATTATACCAAATTTCTATGTTGTCCTTTTTTATTACATGATTTAGGGTAAAAGTTATGTTGATAGTCTTTTCTCGATTAAGCAAAAAAACCATTAGATTCAAACCATAAAGCCATCTGTGATAGAATATCATTGGTTAGAGCATACATGCTTGTTCTAGCTGTACTCTGAATGAATTAAATGTAATTCATTCAGAGTACAGATAGAACATAAGAATGTAGTGTCATCAGTAGGCTTCGTTGAATTGCCACACGCAGCATGCTATCAAGTTGCCGATGTACGGTAGTAAAGAGAAGGTGAGCGACCGCCCGGTCTCGTAGTATAAGCAGTTGATGTTAAGAGTTGTGACCGGTCCAAATTGATAGAGCAGCTACAGCTAATGTATACCTATGTAAGTACTTGTTTTTGCATTACTGTGGTTGGAATACTCAAAGCTTAACATTTCTTCAGTGAAGACAAGAATTCAATCAAACATGCCGTAATGTAATATTTCAGAATCGGCTCATGTCAGTAGATTTCCTGGCATGTAAAAGAACTCCTGCGGGATAAAATTCCGGCTCATCCGGCGACGCTGATATAACCCCTGCAGTTGCGAGCGTCGTTAAATAAAACATAACATTTTTTTTTTTTTCGAAGATACTATTCTGTACATTGATTCTAATAATTTTAAAATCGTGTCCAAAAGCATCACCCTGTTAGAATCGTCTAAACTACAACTCTCATAAGCCCTTAATTTATTGTATAAAGTATCACAAACCGTTATCCGAAATAACATTTCACTAATTTCAGAAAAAGTTAAATGTAAGTTGAGAAACATTACTGCTAAAAATTCTGCCTATTCACAACTTCGTATTATAAATGATGTACTATCAGATCACGACAAGACGTCTGAAATTGGTGTACTAAAAAGTAGTGACTTTCCGTTCTTCAAATATGCACCTATTACATCGTGTGATGTTGAACGTCCATTTTCCCAACATAAAAACTGTTTGAGTGACCATCGGAGGAGGTTTACTTTGCAGTCGCTCAAAATGTACGTAACTCTTCACTGCAATGCACATATTCAAGGATGATGTGAGTATCTTACATTAAATTTTAAGAGTTAATATATCTCACTGTAAAGTAATTGTGTATTTACATGTTTAGACATTTCCTACTTCAAAGATCATTCATTATATTTCTTGAATGCAGGGTACAGGTTTTATTGTAACCGCAGAATACTGCTCAGTGATTACATCAGAGGCATACTCAATCCTTTACACGCCCCCTTCTCATACAGTCTATACCGCGTGCGCAGTAAACCTTACGATTCTCGTGGCAATTCTACGAAGTCTAGTCATTAGCATACATAATTGTTATAGCTCTAATGAATTTAGAAAGGTCATTTATCGATTGTCGTTTGCACCCGGAGTTCCGCATCCCTCCGTATGCGCTCTCTACCACCTGCGGTTGTACCGGAGATCACCGGAGGAGAGCTTTATTCGGTAATATTCGATTCCTCCGTCTGTAGTATTCGTCCGCTGATCAACACTACGATAGGGTATGCTTCAATGAATAGGAAACCTATGTCACGTTTTGTGATTAAATGCACCGCTAATTAGGAAATTAAGTTGGAAGTTCCAGTAGCCCGGTAACCTCGCCGTTACAAGTCTCTTTTCGTATCGCAATACAGATGTAAGGAGTCAACTCACTCGCTCACGTGTACTGTCTCTCGCTCCCTTTTCTAGTTACAATTTTGCGATGTGGATTGCATCGTCCAGTGGCTTGAAATTAGAGGTTTTTAAATTATATTGACACGAAAACCACCCATGTTATTGAAATACGCCAGACAGATAATAATTTTTTTATTACAAAGATTTTTATTGGAAGCAAAAAATTACATACAATGACAAAGATTTTACAATACTATTGTAATACTCGTATATGAATATTCTTCAAAATTCGAAATTGATTACCAATCTCAAAGTCAAATAGCCCACATATTACAAAATATTGTATAAATAAAAGCTAACTGGTTTACACCCGAAAAAGCAAGATGCTTGAGGTCGGGTGTGACCAATAATGAAAACTGGATAGAAGAAAAAAAACAAATAAAATAATAATAAATAAAGAATAATAATCACAACTGTGATTAAATCATTCTTTATTAGATTTATTAGAATCGCGATGCTATTCGGAATAATTACTCAATGACAGAGTGTTAAACATTTGATAAAAAACATTTTCTTCTGAAAAACTATTAACTTTCCACCAATATGGTATTACAGTATTTTTTTATACATACAACATGAACTATTGGCTCTAAAAATTTGCAGGATTATGTCACTTTCACCCTGTATACACCTAAGACCTGAAGATGCTCGAAAGAGAGGTAATATTTGTCGAATAAATCACAGCTTTTACCACAGATAAGTCTTGACTAAACTTCACACAAATATGTACATGTACATAACATATCGGATCAAAAATGTCTTAAAAATTAACCTTTTTTGCTAAAATTGTATTTCATTATGAAATAACTGGTATTGTGTGGTATTGTGGAAACTGTAATGTGTGTCCCGCTCCTTGTGTGAATAAATCTCTACTCAACATGATATTAAAGTATTTAAATTCCAATCCCGAATAGAATTTTTCTTTACTTTGTTTGTTTGTTATTTTTCATGACTTCTACCTAAACTGATCTTCATTTCACAGTTCTTACCAACCTAAGCGATGGTGTTGTTTACAGCAGTGAATAAAACGTTTTTAACTCACAGCAGTGATTTAATATAATTCAAATCACTCCCTCCATGACAGTCAACACATTAGTAACAATAAAATCCATACATTCATTCGTTTATAACTTCTTCACAAAGAAGACATTAAAAGGAAAAGACCTGCAGTTTAAAATTAAATTTACTAGACAGCAGTAATGTATAAAATGTTGGATAAGACACGAAATAAATAGAGTAATGCGTTCGTGCGCCAAAGTTTCCATTCGAGAAAAGATCTAATTTTATTTAAGTCCCCAAGCTTGAATCCTTTGAATTTTAATTCTAGGGTCAAATTAAGGAGCTGGTTTACTGAGAATTGTCGATAAATTTGAAGTCCCTTCTTGTAAGACTACACATTTTCCGGCTTTGATCACAGATAATCAGTTGCACAGACCAACCCTGGAAGTAGTGTATCGTGTTGTGGCTTGTACCAATATGGAAGATTTTATTTTATTTTATTAGGTTATTTTACGACGCTGTATCAACATCTCAGGTTATTTAGCGTCTGAATGAGATGAAGATGATAATGACGGTGAAATGAGTCCGGGGTCCAGCACCGAAAGTTACCCAGCATTTGCTCGTATTGGGTTGAGGGAAAACCCCGGAAAAAACCTCAACCAGGTAAATTGCCCCGACCGGGATTCGAACCCGGGCCACCTGGTTTCGCGGCCAGACGCGATGACCGTTACTCCACAGGTGTGGACAAACATGGAAGATGTACAATTTTTATTATTTGTACTACTTTAGCATTATTCAGTTGATACTGTCTCTTCTATCCACCCCGCAATTGGAATATTTTCAGACACTAACATTTAATAATAATAATAATAATAATAATAATAATAATAATAATAATAATGATGATGATGATGATGGTGATGGTGATGGTGATGATGATGATGGTGGTGGTGATGATGATGATGATGATGATGATGATGATGATGATGTTAGAAATCATTATTATACACATCCAAAACATTTGTTATTCAGCGACATATTGGCTTTTTCCAGAAATAAATCGAGGCAATTCCTTATCCTTTATTATTCCCTTTTAATCTGGTGTCTTCAGTTATAAAATCAATAAGGACGATTGAGGCACGGAGATCAATATATATGAACCACATCAAATTATATATTTCGTTGTGTTGTACCACATTTGATCTGAATGCATTTCCCCAAATATCTACGTAACTAATGATTACCAAAGCTCGGAACTTGGGGACTTGTGTCGAGTGCATGAGTAAGGTTACAGGTACAACGTACACAAAGCTCACGCTGCAAGTGCTCAGGGACAGTCGTGTGTACTAAGAAAGTGGCCACAACTAATGACAGGAAGACGGACGAGGAAACTGTGTCGTGTCGAAGCCAATGACATTCAGAGAATTAAAGGTAAACGGTCTGTTTGAGGAAATAGAAAATACGTGTTATTTCGAATGGGTATTATAGAAGTTTGAAAATACATTTTGTTTTAAATTTAAGATACAGAATTTCGTGGAGAATTTGGAAGAGATACATTATTTTTTTCGAATGGAGAGTTTATATTTTGTAAGTTGTACCACACACAAACTAGAGGTTGGAAACGGAATTCATTGAAAGGCATTGCAGTCCCTCAAATTGGAGAAAAATCTGTTCATAGCCATGGATCGAGACGTAGAGGGACCTGCCCTAGTAGTGACACACTAATTGAAAACTTATTTCTCAGATACGAGATCAGCTAGCAACTGCTGAAAATCGAACAGAAAACAGTAACAGTGAAAAAAATTCAGTATTTTAAGTCTAATACCGAAAAATCTTCGAATGTAGGTAGTCATACACTGTAATAAAATATACACAGCAGAACAGTAAATTTGATATATTTTTCATGTTTATTTTTATTATATATATATGCTATGAAATTACGTGTAAATTTGATATATTTTTCATGTTTATTTTTATTATATATTTGCTATAAAATTACGTGTTTCAACCTACCATAATATTATCAATATGCTGTCGGAGCCAGAAACCACTTTTGTAGCAGACCTGACAGTACCTCCGCGCTGGAAGCGGGAGTTTGTTGACATTGAAGTCCGGTCGCTTAGTCACGTGCAAAGACACAAGTCCCCAAGTTCCGAGCTTTGATGATTACAAGTTACGGGATACACTCTATCACGTCCTGTTGGTCTGGGGTGTCATTTGTTGAAATTCACGGATATTGTTTACATCATCTACACATTAAGTTTGTCTATTTACATTTTGCTATGTATTAGTGTCTATCAGTGTATGAAAGGTCTAAATTACACAATATAATTTTTTTCGCGGCCCGTTGGTGCTGGAAAAAAGCAAGAGAATTCATTAACAATTACAAATCTGTCACACATATGTGATTAGTGACGGAAGGTTAGAATGCTTTGTATGAAGGAATAACATAATATTTAATGGCTTGGGTGTTGAATAGGGTTTCGTTAATCGCCAAGCATTATCGACTATATGCCTAGTTCCGCTCTCTGCAATTCGATTAATTCACGGCAAAAATTGCAAACTCTGGTGTTGTTGCATTTGTGAGCAGAATTAATAACATTTCGAATTAATTATTTTGTATACAATGTTTAACGGTCTCTACGATTTCTTTCTCTATCGGCTTCATCTTACTACATAGATTGGGTAGGCAATAAGTTATCAATAAAAGAGAAAAACATGGGAGACGGCTCGTATTATTGACCAGTTCGTGAAACAAGTGAACATGCAAGGGTATGGACGTGAAATAGTGTTGTTTGTTGATGATGCAACAAGCCATGTTGATTTTAAACCTACAATGGATATATGTATTTGACGCTCATTGATGTATACATGAGGTAATCGATTACCCCAGTAGTAAAATTATTATAACTGCGTATTTTCACTATTAACAGAAACCAAAAACATCTCATATTAGTACACACATCCCTTTTAATTATCACAATAATTGCACACATTAACTCTGTGGTCATTGCAAACACGTCTGTCACATTTTGAACAACAAATTTTTGTCTTCCGATCTTTGAACCTTGGGCAAAGATGACAGCATCCAGACTTAGCCTTCTTATGTGGTAGTTCAGTAACTCCGGGGATGAATTCTTCTCCTAAAATATGTCTCTTCGAAGTTCTTGAGGCAAATTCTTGCTCAGTCTACTTTCCATGTAATGTCGCACAAGTTGAAACTCAAGTTCAGATACATATTTCTTCCTGGAAAATAATAGTTCTTTTTCACCAGTTTCAGTAACACAAATGCGTTAATGCCAGCCTGATTCATCTGAACATCTTAGTGTAATTATGTTCCATCTGTTCAAAAGTATCAACTCTGCCATTCGTTGAATTATAAATTTCTATTATATCAGTTTTTTGTCTGTTCATTTATTGTCTTAGTTGATTGGATAGTAGTCACTAATTCCACAGGCTTCAACATTTAAATAAACAAGAGTCTTCTCGTTTTGAAAGCAAATTGAGACGACAGAATTTCTTTGCTTCTATGTCACAAAACTGATGCGGGTATTTCCCTTTTGTTGCGTCGAAGATTCCCTACTATGATTAATTTATTATTATTGAGCATGTCATCTGCTAAAGGTATTAACATGAAATAATTATCCATTACAACATTGCGGTTTGTACCATGGATTGGTGAGGAGAGTAATTTTACTAGTTGTGATGCCAAACCACAGTCTACTATATACAGTCGCGAAGCTCAATATGTAGTAAAAATGCAAACATGGGTAGTTGCCCACCACTAGGATCGCTACTATCGCCTCATCATCACAGATCTGTCCTAGCAGATGACAAAATATGTTACAATTTCGTTGTCGTGTTCTTTTGGAAAAATTAGCACCTTCCTTCCATTATTGAAATATTAAATGGATAAAGTTCATTTATTATTTTAATGAAGTATATTAAATTCCACCATAATCTCGAAGATACCTGCAAGAAATAGGTTAATATTATTTTTGTTTGTGCAAAACGAACTGTTATTTACTATAATCGCTTCAATCATTCAAGATTATAACGATAATGAACTATGAAACCAATAAACATTAATTTGCATTTCCCTTTACAACAATAATATAATAACAATAATAATGGAAATATGAATTAATGGGAGTAACTTACGTGTACCGGTACTTGTAGTGTAGGCTTATGTAGTTAACAAAATGGGATGAGGTTAAGCAATAATAATCACACCAGAATTGGAAATAAAACGTAATCAGTCAATTTTATTGTAACAGACTTACTTTTTCTACGTCTCTAGTAAAGTAACAAATAAAAATAACAACAAAATTAACAGCTATAATTAAAAACATATCCTTTGAAAAAAAAAGTAGGCCTAAGTTGTCTGAAAATGTACAATTATTCAAGGAATCAGCTGATACAGACGTAGAATTAGTGCAAAGCTTTTGTTTCTCAGCTGCAGGTAATAACAGAATAGGTTTATTTGAAACATCAAATAAAGTTGGAACGGCATTCCAGAGTAATTTATTTTTGTTTTCATTCATAAATTGTGTGTTTTCGAAATGAAGAGAGCAAAACTTTATATTATTATAAAGATATGCTTCATTCTTTGTCATTAGATCTTCCCTCCTGCTGTTTATTAACCACTTTTTGCATCTAGAAGTAAAATAAGAAATATATGTTAGGATTTTTTTTCACGAGCATCAGTGCGAAATATGCAACGACCTAGCATTCGATGGAAATGCGACTCAGTCCACTCTAAATCCAAAGTCGACCGTGGAAAGTCTATTGTTTCTAGTTGCTAACCGCTTGGAGCGCTTTATCGCGAGATTTGCAAAAAATCACCTCAAGCTTCGCGACTGTATATATTAGACTGTGGCCAAACGTTCCTTACCCTCTCTTTCTTGTTTGCCAATGTAGGGAATAGCATTTATCATATAAAACGTTCCACTATCACATATCGTATTTATTTTTAAACCATATTTGTCGAGCTTTGATGCAATACGTACTCCAAATGGACAGTGCCTTCTAAATCCCAGCAACTGCTTATCTATTGTGCAGTAAGCATCATGAATGTAACTGCTGGTACATTTACCTATAAATGATTCCCTAAGCTGATGTATTGAGACAAACTTATCCTCTCTGTTCCTTGTAAGTTTAACATTGAACCTCAGACAATTTACAAGGAATTTGAATCTCTGTTCGCTCAGTACACACTTGTATACTTTTGGAACTTGTTTTGAAAACATGTTAGTGATTGATAAATGCGTATCTTTCTGGGCTCCAGCAATATAAATAATGCTTATAAGTCAGGGATGTCAAGGTCAGAGCACGCGAAAGATGCTACGTGCTCCCAAGCGCTCTCGGGTTCCAATGAATCTGTTCTACAGGGACATCATTTTATTTTTACTTCAATTTTTATTGTACCTGAGTTTTTTAATGTACTTCACTCCCACCCCTTCTACTAATGAGGTTCAACCGTCTTCCACACAGATCCAAGTCATAGTAGCCTTACCGTCACAGTACGTTCCAAAAATATGTTCGCGTTTTCCAATGACGAAAGAGCTTTCAATATTGCATCATTTTCGCAAAGGTACTGTCGTCCATTTGCCTACGTCGCATTCCGGTTTTCCCCACGAGCTTCTATTCGCCTCTCGGTAAAGGCTAGTGGCTGGGCTGTCTTAGCTCTTTTCTGAGAACATTAATTTCTGTTAGGAATTGGACATATACGTAATATTATACCCATACAACTGTTTAAAATAACTTAAATAACAGGCCTCGTTAAGTAATTAACTGTCACGTGATTTCCCTCCTTTCTACGATCTTGCGACATAATCACTTGGACGGACAGTAGACAGAATGTCTGATTAATTTTATCTTTTCGGATCGAGCAGAATTGAAGATTGAATTTACAGTACGTAAGGTACTCTTTTATAGAGTAGATACAGAATTATTTCCACATGAGTTAGGCCTGCTAGTACGAAGGACGAAACTGGTAATTGAATTACATACATTAATCGAAATGAACCGCCACCATTTTGAAAAAATGTCTATAAATATCCATATTATTATTATTTTTCAATTTAACTTCATTCTCTATAGTGTACGCTAATGTGCTATAGACACTCTAATATACACTGCATAATGAATACGTCCGCATGGATAGCTCAGTTCGTGAGTAAAGACACTCAATGTTAATACTGTACTGTATTTTGATTAAACAAAAACCTAATTAAAATTATCAAACTCAAAAGCTTGATATTTTCTAGTTTACGTAAATGGATGAATTACTTTTCTTCCCTCCTATACCTAGTAAAGTGATTTGTTTGTATATTACGCCATCGAACTCCAGTCATGGAAGGGGTTAGCAACCGTTCATTCAAAGGTATAGGCAGGTTAATATCAGAAATGTTAGTAAAAATAAAATGATGTCCCTGTACAAGCGGAGCGGTGAACAACAAGGAGTGAGCAAAATGAACTCTATTGTCCTATCACTGCAAGATGAATTAAACTGCTCTTAAGTAATAGATAATGTGTTTCACTCATACAAGAAAACAAGAAATAAAAGTATATTTTGTACCATGTAGCCTACCTCTCTAATAAATGCAATTAATTATAAAATAGTAGAATATAACAAATAATAAACATAGCTTCTCTTTAACATAAGCAGTTTTACATAATGAGGCCTATAATTAGTCTAGGCCTAATTATTGTTATTAACTGTTACATAAACATGTTCTACTTATATGAGCATCATCACACTTCTAGAAACAAATTTAAATTCCTGACTTCTCGCGTAATTCAGATTTTTTTTTCTCATTTTTGCCGACAAAAATCCAACTTGAGCTGGAGTAGGTCAATATCTTTAAATCGTCTATGGAACCCTTCCCACAGATTTGTTAAAACATTACAGTATTTTACACACACACACAAACACACACACACACACACACACACAGAAACCTGCAGAAAAGTATATTCCATTATCCACGTGCTAAAAAGGATAAATGTTCATCTTCCCTCTTGCTTAAAAAAGTCCCTATTGCAGACCCTTGTATTTCCCTATTTTGACTATGCTGACATTTTACTGACTGACCTCTCCAGCGACAACAAAACGAAACTTCAACGTGCTCATAATTTGTGTGTACGTTTTTTAAGCAATGTTCGTAAATATGATCATATTACCCCATCCCTGGAAGCAATAGGTTGGCTTAAACTAGATAAGAAAAGAAATTTACATTCACTTCTCCTTCTCTTCGAAATCTTGAACTCTTCTATTCCTTCGTACCTGTCGTCTCGCTTCACTTACCTTTCTTCCCACCATAATCTGAACACACGCTCTCGCCATGAAACAATACTAACAATACCATCCCATCGCACCTCCTCATACTCATCCTCTTTCACAATAGCCCTGCCAAGACTCTAGGATTCGTTACCTGCTAGCATCAGGGACTGTCGAAATAAAATTCAATTCAAACGCAAACTTACTAGGCACTTGGTCAGTAATTGAGACTCGTTCAGACATGGTTTCTTGTAAATAGTTCTCTTAATCTATCACAAAATATTTCAATATCCGGTAATTTCATCACTATAGAATGTTGTTATTGTAGGTTTAATTTGTAATTTAGTAAATACAAAAATATTCTTTGTTCTTAACTTCTATGATAAAATGTCTAGCTTTCATTAATCAGGTATTCTTGTCGTACTTTAATTTTTATGGTAATTGGAATTGTAAATTTAATATTAATTGTAATCTTATTGTTCACGTTATAGTTGTAATCCCCTGGTAGAGGGGCAGAGAAGGCCTGACGGTCTTATCTCTACCCGGTTAAATAAATAAATAAATAAATACTAAATACTGTTGAACAGGAGGTCAATGGCTCAAGGCATTGAAATTATAAAAATTGTGCTGTGAGATCTGCGACATCCACAATGAAATCTTCATCTGAAAGCTTTTAATAATATCTGGCGACACAGATTAATTGATTCTTTCCTTTCGATCTCAAATTCAAAACGTTCAGATGCTCTAATACATCCTTAAGAAAGTTACGTTCCTCGATCCATGTAGAGTGAACTAGTTCTGGATTGTCGCTGTTTGTCTATTATGAATTCTGATAAATATTCACGTAATTCAAAACATCTGGACAGAACAATATCGTAATAGTAAGAAACATTGTTAAACTGAGAATTTATGTACGAAAATCTGGACAATTTATAGACACAACTCTTAACTGACATTTAACGAATTTACGCCATTAGCAGCACACACTTTTGTTTGTACTTTATTCTGTAAATATAAATACAATGCTGTGAGGAAGAAGCTCTACAATATATCTTTACATACATAAACTACAATTTAATATCAATAAAAACAAACTAATTTGAATATTATATCATTCTGTAGATGAACTAATAATATCAGGCGTTCGACACTGCTTGTCTTTATAACTAAATAATTTCCACAAACCAATATCATCTTTCACTTTCACAAGAAGTTAAGTGTCTAGTCAGCCTGAAACTTACTGAACGATTTCTTCATCAATGTGTAATGTACAACGCTTGTGTATACCAGTGACTTGTACCTGCGTGCCTTACGTGCTCTGATCAGCGCATACGGGCTATAAGCACGTTTGCTGTCTTGTTGACATCACTGTTATAAGTGCTAATATCTAAATCTCATCAGTACGTTGTGCATATCGTACATCTTTCCCATAGTTAATACTTTGTTTCTGGATTTCAAGGTTGGTACATAGCACAATTATTTCAACCATATTGTCGTCAAATAAAGTTTCCCTTGTCTTAAGTTCATTTGAAATGTTTTTGGCTGCTTCTTGGGCACCTCGCAATTTTGCAAAAATGTTATGATTTGTAGTTTTCGCTTTAGGCTTTTCTTTTCTGGTCCACTTAAGTCCACTTTTACCCACAATCACACTGCCTAGTATCTTCCCCACTTGATATTCACCACTAGTATCTTCTCCACACGAAATGTCGTTCTATGATAGCTCATCATCGTGATTCGAGAGAATTTCCGCTTTATCTTCTCCGTCACTGTTAAGGCTGGTTCACAATAAACGGGGAACGGAAACGATAACGAGAACGACAACGGAAATATTGTTAAATACATATATTTTAACAATATTTCCGTCTCGGTCTCGTCGTTTCCGTTCCCGGTTTATTGTGAACCAGCCTTTTGGTATTATCTTCTTTGTCCGAGTCAGATTCATCAATCCAGTCCATTGTCACAGATTCAATCTTAGGATCAGTTACTTTCATGGCATCTCTGCCAGCCATGGCCTAAAATAAAACGAGGAGTGTTAATAAATTTCCAAACGAATACGTACACAGAGTTATATGGTTACTCCGGTCTACCTGTCATAGAAAAGATACGATGGCGAGTTAATACATCTGTTTCTTGTTGTACCATGTACAGTGATAAGAGCATATCGACGATTTCAATCTTACCAACCAAACGAAAACGTAGTTACCGCATGTTTTAAAATTCCCTGGGGTAATATAGTATCCCTGTATCCTTTCTACAGTTAATCTCTAGAATATTTCTGAGAAAAAAAAAATTAACGTGAAAGAACTTCAATATTCATTTCATTGTTCGAAGTTTTATGTATTCTTTCGCTTTGCGTATCTCAATATTTTTCCTTTGCTTTAATGATTACTGGACTTCTTTCTATAATCTTTTCGCTGTAAGAAAAATTATAATGTAAACAATAGCACGTGACTGAAGTGAGGCTTCATTGGCCGCTGTTTGGCGCCATAGATTCTCAGTACGTGTTCCCGCCTACTGTTGTACATTCTGTTTCATGTTAAACATTTCCCGTTACTCGTCAAGTAGACCTAACCTCACTACTATGCATCCATATGCTCAGCAAATATTAACGTTATAATTATTGTAATTAAAACTCACTTTACTTATTATATACATTTAAGACTATTTGTTTTTCTCCGTTTTTGAGAGGGTTTCCACTCTTATGTTTAATAACCACACACACCGATGATGCAGAAGCTATATTTCAGTACCACGTGCTTATGTGAATAACTACGAGCTCAAGTAACGCCAGCTTGTTACAAGAACAGACTACCTCAGTATTACTGTTGGTATTCATCCGCGTTCATAGTACATAACAAAATATAAAAGTAGCTTTTCTTTTACATAGCGTTTTAGATATGAGTGAAGTTATATGTTTCATCGTATTTCATAATTAGAATTCAATTTTTTATTTTCAAATAATACAAGACTATGGTTTCCAAATACGAACTATATTCTCCTGCGTCATGTGAGTGTTTCGTCTGGGAGCCAATCACGGGTGTGACGCCACGTGCTTGTGTTTACATTAGGATTTTTCTTACAGCGAAAACAGAATAGTGATGATTATGTTACAGACTGTTGCACAAAGCATGGCGTTGTGTTGATTTTATAATGGCAAATTATTTTGCAATTTTCGTGCAACTTTTGCCATTGGAGAAATTGTCAAGACCTACTTTCTTCTTTCCTACAGATAGTTCCAACAAGTTACATGAATCTTAAGAGACAGAGGGAAGGAGAAAATAAAATTTAAGGATCATATAGTTATAAGGAAATGCTGGTATGAAGCTCTTAATTTATATACTAGGTGAGAATGTTGTTTCTTTAGCATTGTGTACCTTGAATTATTTTTTTGTTTCCGGTTTTTCCCACTACCTAGCCGACTGATTGTAGAGATAGCCGCTACGCAGTTCTGGTTATTCCCTACCGGTTTGATTTATTTTTGCGAACAAAAGTTTTTTTTCTGTTACCAAAAGTATATCTAATATTTCGTTTATTGTTATATGTCTTCTAACACAAAACCAAATTGTATTTGTAATTATCAAACACGTACGGTGTGTTCCCTATCATCTGGTGAGTAAATATAGATGTTTAATCGTGCACCCTCTTTTACCTTGAAACACAGAACATCTTTATCATGAAACATTTTTTTAGGTACATAATTCTGATGGTTTTTTGTTTTATTTTATTTTATGATCAAGCTACGTAGTACCTAAGTCTTGAGTTAAGTGAACCTTTGATCCGGATGCCTTGAAGAAATCTGTTGGCGTTACAATAATAATAATAATAATAATAATAATAATAATAATAATAATAATAATAATAATAACCTTTTATTTTTTCTCGCAGTGTTTACCTTCTCTTCCACTCAACCAGAGGCTCCTCCAGGCAATATCTTGAAAATGATGGCAAATACATCTTTTAGGGGAGAATCGGGTAGTATCAGACATCGGGTAGTATCGGACAGTGCGTTTTTTTCATCTACCACCATATGGTAGTACCTGAATGACATGGTTACGTTTCTCTATGCGACATCACAGAAACGTAACCATGTCAATCAGGTACTATCATCGTGTGGTAGATGAAAGAAACTCACTGTCCGATATTACCCGATGTCCGATACTACCCGACTCTCCCCTAAATGATTGTATTTATAACTATATCACCACCTATATTCTCTGTGCTCAAATGTTCCAAGATACAAGAGTGTATGTCCCAGGGTACACGAAATGGAAAATTAAGTAATAACGTACATTTTCATAGGTACATGTTATTCTTACAAATATGAAACCCTTATGTCATGTTTTGTTAAAAAATGGCTCTTGGATCCTTATCGCTTAATTGAGGACTTCACCCGAATAATGGCGTATACCATTATACGCCCATTTTCCGATGATCAAGGGATTAGATAGCTGAATGCGTATAGTACACTGTAGTAAATTTTCGTAAGTCTAGCTTCAATACGGTTTTACGAACATTATAGTCATTTATTCAGTAACGAAACAGTTCGGCACACTAATCTAGACAATTTTTATGGACCTGCACCATATCGAATCTCGGAAATGGAAAATGAAAATTTGGAACAACATATCAGTAAGGAAGAAGTTTATGCAGCTCTTTTGCAAGGGAAAAAATCAAAAACTCCTGGCAGCGACGGAATCCCACAGGAATTCTACCTTAAATTTTGGGACCTAATAGGCACCGATTTTACTGAAGTTCTCAATGTTATTATTACTAGACAGAGACTTTGTACATCCCAAAGACGTGGGATCGTAGTCCTAATTAAAAAGAAAAACGGGCACGACCATGTGAATGATTATAGACCAATCATTCTCCTAAATTATGACTATAAACTGTTAGCGAAGGTATTGACCAACAGGATACGACCACTTCTTAGCCAGCTCTTACATTCAGAACAGCATTGCGGAATAATAGGACGTAATATATTTAATGTCATATGTTCTTTAAGAGATGTCATTGCTCATGCCAATCACTCCCGAAACAAATACCTTATAGCCTCCTTGGATTTTCATAGGGCATTTGATAATCTTAGTCATGAATACCTGTTTCACTGCTTGTCTTGGTATGGGTTTAGTGTGAAGTTTATATCTTATATACAGACCTTATATACTAATATTGTATCAGTTATTCAAATTAATGGTTTTCAAACACCAGAGATTCCTGTTTCTAAATCAGTTCGTCAGGGCTGTCCAGCATCTATGACATTATTTATCTTAGCCCTACATCCTCTGCTACTGAAGTTAAATGAAAATATCACTGGTGTATCCTTTAATAATTATCATCTGTCTGTGGCGGCGTATGCTGATGATGTGAACGTAATCCTTGCAAATGAAGAGGATATTCAACACATGACGGATTCTCTACATCAATATTCTGCGATGTCTGGACTAAAGCTAAACTATCACAAATCACACATACTACCTCTTGGGCCTTGGGATATTCAACCTCAAGTTGCTCCTTTCACAACAATTACATCCTTAAAAATTCTAGGTATTTTATTTGCACCATCCATTATTGAAATGCAACAACAAAATTGGAAAATTGTCTCCCAGACAATTAAAATTACCGCTCAACAGCTTTATTATCGTGATCTCACTTTACATCAGAGAAGTTGGATAGTGCACACATTTCTGCTATCGAAATGTTGGTACCTGGCCCAGGCGCTTCCAATAACAATTACCTTTGCAAGGCAAATAACGAGTGCAATATGCTGGTTCTTATGGAAAGGAAGCACCTTTCGTGTGCCCCTGTCAACTCTGTGTCTCCAACCCACTGAAGGGGGGATAGGACTACTAAATATTCGTCTGAAGTGTATGGCCTTATTTTTAAGTCGCGGACGGAAGATGCAGCATACTCTATCGTGTTTTTCCGCTTTCTGGCTACAGTTTTGGACGACAGCAGGTGATTTGCGAAATCCTCCTGATTTACGTGTTGTGCCACGATATCTCAAGTACCTTTGGACTTATATACAAGAATGGAGTTATCTAGACCCCGCTCAGTTTATCGTAAACAAAAGTTTATCAAAGGCAATTTACAATACATTAGTACCAACTGTTCCTGTTGCTCCTCTACGTATTCAGCGTATTGTACCAGAGAATACCAAGTTCACTCAACTTTGGAAGAATATAAATTCTCGGGTACTACCTGTGACAGTGCGTTCTGTGTGGTATACAGTAATTCATGATATAATCGCAACAAAAGAACGTTTATTTAAAATAAACAGAGTAAACAACGATGTGTGTCAGTATTGTCAACAAAAAGACTCCTTGCATCATCGTCTTAATACTTGTACAAGGAATCTATCCATCCGAGAACAATTTGGGAAATATGTGAAGGACAATAATATATTTGGAAACGACACTCTTCAGCCTACAATGTTTCAATTACCAGACTTTAATCTCAAGCCACAGCAAAGACAAAATGCTGCACTGTGGTTGATAGGTCATACAGTAACTTTCCTTATTCAGAACCAAGAGAATACCTTTAAAACACAATATGTAGCTTAGATTAATCAGGCTAGAAGGAACAGAATTCTCTATCGAAAATGGGACCTTTTGTTTGGGAATTATCTCGGGCACTTAGATTAATTAAATTTGATAGTACAAACACTTTCAATAGGACATATAAGCCTAATTTAAATACATATCTTTATTTTAATTTGTCTTAATGAAATAAAGTTCCTTCTGAGTATAGAGTGGGTGGTTTCTCCCGGAATGAATGACTTTTGTTATTGGATGAATGAACATGCACTGTTTGCTTATTATAGAGTGAAGGAATTACTTAAATAGTGCAAGTCAGATTTTTATGTTATTTTATAATGGTTAATACGTATTTACAAGGTTATTTAAAGTATGTACGGGGGAAAAAGTATGCATGGAATTTGTTGTCACTACAGCATACATTCTATGAGTTTATTGATTCGATTGAAGTGTACGTGTGAAATTGTGTCAGTACTGCATACTGGCTATAACAGATTATTTGTCCAGGTTGAAATGTATATGTGATTTGGTTTTAGTACTGCATACTGGTAATATCAGTTAAATTGTTTAGCCTAAAAGTGTAATGGAAATTTGCTCTCAGTACTGTATACTGATTATATCAGCTTATCTGTTCAGATTGAAACGTATATGTGTTTTGGCTTCAGTTTTGTATAATGGTAAAATCATTAATTTGCTTAGTTTGAAGTGTACATACGAAATTATTTCAGTACTGCATACTGATATATTAGCTTACTGTATAACTTGGAATGTACATGTGCACCATTATTAGTATTGTATACTGTTTTATTAATTTATTGTTTAATAAAAAAAAATACGTAACACAGGACACAATGTTACGTGTTTACGTAGAACAAGTGAACGCGCCTACTACAGCGGCAGTCACGTGCTGTTGCAAGCCGTACTGTAGTAGGCTAGTATTCGATGTTTAGGCCTACTTCAGGTTGTCAGTTGGAACAGTGAGTCATGACCGAAAATATGGGAAAAAAGAAGCTTGTGAAGAAAACTAAATAGAAAACTGAAGAAAGGAAAATGAATAGAAACAGTGGCAAGTCATACACAACTTGTACAGGCAAGGAAATGGAAAAGAAGTTGTATACACCGGTAAGAAGATGATGTATGAAAATGTGTACACATGAAATTTCAAAGGACGATCAACTCTCTATTTTTAAACGCTTTGGGACATGGGTTTCGAAATTAGAACAATATCATTTTATTACTTCTTGCCTTGAAAGAGTAAATCTAAAAGCTAAGAAACTTAAGTTATTCAAGGATAGGGATAATGTGTGGAAATATAGTGTTTTCTGTAATGGGGGTAAAAAATTGATGTGTGTCGAAACTTTCTATTGAGTCGATTGCAAATTTCAGAGAAACGATTAACAACAGTTCAGAATGAACTGGTTCCAGTTGACATCCTCAGTGGTAGAAGGGGTACACACTTAAATCGTCCTCATACAATCATGATGCAAAAGTATAAACAAGTGCAATACAGTACATCAGGGGTATTTTCAGCCTGAACGTCATGATCTGCATCATTTGTTTCCTTCAACATTTGGAAGACGGGAATGGAAGTGTCGCAGCTGAAACTTTTGACTCCAATACAAATGAACTCAATGCCTTTGAAACCCTCCAAGGCGAAGGACTTACGAGACCTCTTACAGTTTTTAAATGAAGCTAGCCAAAGTTGGCTGAACTTAATGCTGAATAAAGCCAGGACATCACCACAAAATGGTGAAGATGACTCTAGCAACAATAGTGATGATACATAAAGAAGAAAAAGATATAAGAACAAGAAAACCATAAACTAAAAATGTAATATTATTTTGTAGGCCTACTTATGTAATTATTAAATATTTTTATTCAATATGTTATGGTAAATGTATATTTTATTTTGTTGAATATATTTTATTTTACCTTTTTTCAGACAAAATTATTAATAAAGTACGAGATGTTCCCATATATAATTAATTTTCATGTGAAGTTAGACACGTAGAACATCAGAATAATTAAAAACAGTACTAAAATATATTGTCGCCGGAAAAAGAGCGTATACAGAGTTCCATATTATATTTATTTACTAATAGTAGAACAGACTATTTGCTGTTATATTTGAATAATTTTGTTTTAAATATCCTCTAAACTATTTAACATTGATGAAAAACTTTTTCGACGCAACTCTGACGAACCTGACAGCTTACAAACATTGAAATCAGTTTATATCAGAACTGCATTCTGCTGTATACGCCCTTATTCGGGTGATGTCCTCAATTATGAAACTACTATTCTATGTTTAGCAACAATGAATCATCTACTAAATTTTGAACAATTTTATGCAAATATTAAGTTTCTAACAAACACGTAAATACAACATGATCAAGTTTTTTTAGAACTAGGCCTATTAATTTGACGTCAATAATGCAATACAGAGAGATGATATGTAAGGTTATTTAAGTCGGATATCCTATTTTGGAAACTATTCAGCTTTTTGGTCACTGATGTCTTCTTGGTAATCAACCACACAATTAAACCCTTCTATATCATCGATGATTTTACCATCTGCGAAAAGGGAACGATAAAAGTGCTTGCTATCACCGGGAATCAAGTGCAACATAGATATTAGATGTGCAAGCTTGTGGTTTTTTCTTGAGATCAAAGGGGTTAAAAGAGTTGACAAATATTTTAGTTATAAAGCATTTCTAGCTTGTTCTTCTGGATATTCACAGTGACATACTCCTAATCATTATGATCCGTTTTTATGTGTAATTTAAATTAATCTTCCTCTATCAAACACACATGCAAGAAAGTATTTTCCACTCTTCACTCATTAAAAAGATTGTACCACTATCCAGCTAAATTAAAGCAGACGCTTGTACAGACTCTTATTATGTCTCATTTCGATTATTGTGACGCTTTATTCAGTGATCTCAGGGTTGATTTATCCCAGAAACTGCAACGTGTTCATAATGCGTGTGTTCGTTTCATTTGTAATGCCCGCTACTACGATCACATTTCGCCTTCTTTCGATAAATTATTGTGGCTCAGGTTAAATGAGAGGAGAAAGTTACATTCCCTTTCTCTCTTATACCGAATTTTGCACACCTCTACTCCCTCTTACTTATCTGTCCGATTCCACAGTCTTTCTCGGTATCATAACTTAAATACTCAGTCACAATATGATAACACGCTAGAAATACCACTGCACACATCATCTCTTTACTCTTCATCTTTCACTGTAGCTACTCCTCGTCGCTGGAATTCTCTGCCGCCTGAAATCAAGGGCTGCCGAACTTTAATTTCCTTTAAATGTAAATTAGAAAAATATCTTATGATGAGTTGCCAGACCTAACGCGTTGCAAATATTTAATGGAATGTGTTCAACTGTATTTATTTTTATTTTTTGTTTCTTATTTTTATTATCTAAATCGTGTTTATTTATCACTTAACGCCAATATGTATCCCACTGTGTTGTTATTATTAATCTATTTTTGTGTACATTTTATTCAATTGTCGGTTTCTGGTTTAATTATGTAAATCCTACTTAATTGTAATCTAATACTAATATGTATACTAATGTGTTTATTTTTATTTTTACCGTGTACATTTTTTTTTTATTGAATTATCTGCTTCTGGTTTTATGTGATTCGTATTTGATTCTAACAACATTAATATGTATTTCACTATGTTTTTTTATGAGGTAAATTTTATGTAACTACCTCTTTTGACCTCATTATGTACCTAAATTGTATCAGCATGTAATTATTTAATTCCGATCCAGTTTTATGTTCAACTGTGTAAGCAAGTTTTAATCCTGGTTGAGTGTAAGAGAAGGCCTTACGGCCTTAACTCTGCCAGGTTAAATAAAGCCATTATTATTATTATTATTATTATTATTATTATTATTATTATTATTATTATTAACAACATTTCGTGTATTTTATCCAATTAATTTTGTTGTCTGTGGTGTCAGCCTGACGGTTAACAATTCGGTTCCCTATTTTAGAACATCAAACAAAATGTCTTATCTACATTTGTGTTGCAACAAGAGGTTTTCTTTCCTTCTCGTTCTGATCACATTAATATAGGCTTAGTCCTTTTTATTGTATTAAAATTATTTACATTCCTTGTACTTTACACTTACACAATATTGTGATCCATATCTTGGAATTTCATTTATCTGGTTTCCTCCTTTCTTCTGGGGCTGCAGTTCTTGGACGTTCTATGATTCACATATTATTCGAGACTAACAGAATGTTCACACACCAAGAGAGTATAAAACACTTTCAATTACTGTCAAATATTACATTTGAATTAGTATTGCAAAACAGATGGCGTTGGATCACGTTAGCTAAACTCAAAATATGAGATATGGAGATGGCGCTTGGTTTAACTGTCGTTACCTAGCAGGATATTGCAGTAGTTGCTTGTATCATTTTTTCTAAACTAGATAGGCCTGTCTGCAAACCTTCTTTGTTATTCTGGACATTCCTGATGGCATATTCTGGAGCAAATTAAAAAAAAAGTAAAGGTGAAAGTTCATCTGCTTGCATTAGCCATCGGTGTATGGGAAAAGCATTCGACAGAAACTCGCCTATACGGACTCTGCTTTACGTTTCATTGAAACACATTTTAATTAATCGAACGAGGTTCTTGGAAACACTAAATTCAATAAGAACACCAATTATATAAAACTTCTGACTTAACCGAGTCATGTGGCTTTCTGAAATCTATTAATAACTGATGTACTATGCCCTTATACTCCCATTTTTCTCCAATATCTGCCGAATAAATTAAACTGATCAATAGTCGAGAAGAATGGAGAAAGTTACACAACACAGAACTGCACGCATTGTATTCTTCAACTGACATAATTAGGAACATTAAATACAGACGTTTGAGATGGGCAGGGCATGTAGCACATATGGGAGAATCCAGAAATGCATGTAGAGTATTAGTTTGGGAGGCCGGAGGGAAAAAGACCTTTAGGGAGGCCGAGATGTAGATGGGAAGATAGTATTGAAATGGATTTGAGGGAGGTGGGATATGATGATAGTGAATGGCTTATTCTTGCTCAGGATAGGGACGAATGGCAGGCTTATGGGAGAGCGGCAATGAACCTCCGGGTTCCTTAAGAGCCAGTAAGTAAGTAAGTGTATTTATTAATATTAGACTGTATTATGTTCTAATAGAACATATTCATGAATATTATGTAAAATATTTTTCCAAAGTTAAAGGTATCGAAGAGCCTGAATAAATTATTTTTAAACCGTGAAGCATAACACATTCATAACACACGTTTCTTTGGTTCCATTCCGAAATTCTGTTTAATATATTGTACGTTAAACTCAATCGATTTGAATAATATTGGCAGTAACTGTTTGTGATTACACGAATTTTTCTAGGAGAACTATAATTGTTTACATTAGCTAGTCAAAACCTTCACTTTTCACTTGGTAAAAAAGAAAGATTTCAATATTCAATACAATGGCCAACACCTTCCTAAGACTTATGAATCCAAATATCTTGGCGTTATTTTCGATAGTAAGTTAACATGGAGCAACCATTTGAAGTACATTCCTGAAAAAGCTCGTAAAAGATTAATAATAATAATAATAATAATAATAATAATAATAATAGTAATAATAATAATAATAACATTAATAATATCTATTTACTTTTGTCGACGTGGTTGACGAGTTGGTATAGCGCTGGCGTTCTAATTCCAAGGTTGCGGGTTCGATCCCGGGCCAGGTCGATAGCATTTAAGTGTGCTTAAAAGCGACAGGATCATGTCAGTAGACTTACTGGCAGGTAAAAGAACTCCTGCGGGACAAAATTCCGGCACATCCGGAGACGCTGATATAATCTCTGCAGTTGCGAGCGTCGTTAAATAAAACATAACATTTCTTTTTCTATTTATTTATTCTGGCGAAGTTAAGGCCATCAGGCCTTCTCTTCCACTTAGCCAGAAACAAAACAATCTGATACAATTTTACAGATTAATATTTAAAGAACACTATTAAAAATTTATATACTTATACAAGCACAAGTCGAGTAAAATAATGCGAACATACTAAATAATAATTACAAAATGATATAAGGCAAGAAGTTACACTCTATGATTATGCAAGTGGTAAGTGAACCAATATTACAAATTACAAGAGTAGCAAATTCAAATGTAAATTATAACTATACAACACTGAGGAAAATTACATATAGTCACATATATACACACAAAGTACAATTAAACCTGAAGATTCTCCATTCTTAAAACACTAGCAGGAAAAAAATAGGGATGCTCTAGGAACACTTTGAACACTACATGCAAAATGTTTATACAGCCAGTGTTGACATACTATGGAGAAATTTTAATTACTTCACCTTTCGTAAACGAAATAGAATATGTTCAAAACCAAGCTCTCAGGCCCATTACTGGTGGAATCAAAACAACTCCAATAGATTCTATGGGATTCCTCACTAATATTAACAGCTTCAAAATGACAATAAAAGAAAAAGGCACTGATTCAATATGAAAAACTTATCAGATTACCAGGAAACAATTGGCAATCATACAGTTCTCTCTGTAGATTGAAAACTCAAAAAAGTTTCATATCCATGGTTCAAGATTTACAGCAGAAAATCAATATCCCGAATTTAAAAGAAAACTTACAAATTAAACCAAACCCTTTATCTCTATTAAATATAAAATATAATCTAAATTTAACAGAAGAAATACTGAAATCAGAAGTAAACACTGAAATAATGAAACAATTATCTTTTGAGACAATTAATATTAGGCACCCTCCACAAAACTGGCTTCATTTATACACTGACGGATCCTTGATTTCCAGAGAACAAGGTGCCGGTGCAGGTGTTACGTGCTGCCTCTTCTCACGTTATAGATCTCTTGGATATGGAACAACAAGTTTTGATGGAGAAATCATTGCATTAAGTGAAAGTCTGAGGAATGTTCTATGCCACATCAATAAATTTAAGAATGCAGTTTTATTGTCAGACTCCAAAGCAGCTATTGTATCAATAGTCTCTAAACACACACCTCTATCTCAAAAAGCAAAAATAACTATAATGCTCTCTCAATTAATATCACTCAATAAAAGAATTGTATTCCAATGGATACCATCCCATTGTGGAATCCTGGGAAATGAGAACGCGTATGCTTTAGCAAAGAAGGGCAGCACTGCTACTTACACACTTGTTACTAAATTTACGTATTACTCTGTGAAAATATTGATTACATCTACATACTTAGACTTCAACAAACAAAATTTTATAACATATTCTCAAGGGAAATAATGGTACTCTCTGCATCATAATCCACAGTTAATTCCCGATTTACCACGTAAATCGTCTGTATCTGAATTTAGATTGGCAACAGGCCATGACTGTTTGGCCAAGCACCTGCATAGAATTCGAATATATCAGTCCGCTAACTGCCCATTGTGCAACACAAACCAAGAAATGGATTCGGAACACCTTAAAATCTGTGCTTCAGTGCTGATCATGGCAACACCTTTGAAAAATTTTGGTGTGCAAGAGGTCAAATGACTTTATTGTCAAACGCCTGGCATTAGAAAACTTCGACTTCTTTTGCTGTAGATTTCGCAATAACATAATTTAATGACATTAATTTGATGAATAATATAAAACTAACACACTCTCCTATAAATGCTATGAATCTGAAATGTAGAAGAAAATCTGTACGCTAAAGTATTACTTGAAGCAAAGAGAGAGAGAGAGAGAGTAAAAAAATTGAGAGAATAAACAAAACATTACACACTTACTAAAAAAATACTTTGAATCGAATTACTACATCTTTCTAATAAAGGAATGCTCAGCGGAAAATGCATATCTGCGCCATAGTACATATACTACTTGTGCGGCATCAATCGGAGGTAATCCGGAAGTCTCTGATTGAAAGCGCGCAAACAATTGCTCCGAATACAACCTAATCATGCGCAGCACTAACCTATCGTCCCTTTTAATCTGCAAGGTTACTTCACTTCCACCCTGGATGTGAAAGTACATTTTTACAATAATGTGTACATACAACTAGAAATACTAAGACATTTACATAGTGGTCAAGTACTGAAATATTTGTACAAAGATTACATATATTACATATTGTTGTGTATACATGATAGCAGTGCTGAATATTACTTGTTTATGTGGTTATTGCTTTGATCTGAAATGTAATTTGGAAAAATATTCTTTAAAAAGAATAGTTAGAATGAATGTAGGTATCAATCTGTTGAACAGGTCAAACTTATTTACATACGCAACAGTCATGTTGAATAGTACATGAAGTTTTGTGATGGGAAGGACGTAATGTTTAACTTAGCTTACATAGGCATGGCGTGGTGTACCATTGAATATGACTGTCGCATCAAAGGAATATACCTAAAACCTGAAGCAATACACCTGAACCTACAACGAGCGAAAACACTTGTCGAATAAACTACATTTTTTACCACAGATATCTCGTCTGATCTTCAAAGAAATAAGTATAAAATGCCTTAAAAATATTAGGGAAGATATTGACAAATTCAAAAATTATTTTCTTACAATAGAGCCACACACAAAGGGTACGTACTGAGCTAGATATTGTAGATAAATGATTATCTGAAATTATGAAATATTACAATTTCATATATCTAAACGATATTTTTGTAAACAAAAACATGTTGAATATAAAACAAAAATTAATAATTCAATGCGATTAAAAATAAGAATAATAATTTTATAGGTATGCAGTAAGAAATACGCATAAGAATTAATAGTTTCATGCAAATTTGTTCCACATTACTTCCACAAGTAATGCAAGAAAGCTGAAACCACAGCCCATGAGGTACATGTATAACCCCGCAGACAAATGTGATAACGAAAAAGCAAATACTTCTTCAGTCGGCGGGGGAATATAATCGTCTATATATTTCTCACATATTCGAACGGCATGAAGATAGTTTCTGTAAATTTTATCAAATATCCCGACTTCGATTATATTCCTCATGACATAATTAAAATGTTTATGAAACGAATTTCCTCTTACATAAAAAGTCGTGTGCATTGAAAACGCGTACTCATCTATGTGACAAAGTTCAGCATCACTGTATGTCGCTAAGTAAATATCCAGACTTTTGGATGTTTCAAAGCAGGCAAATTCCTTTGTACCACTAACACGCTCGAAACAATCATATAAATCTACATAATCTATGAAATTGTTAACAGCTTCAATAATCTTATCATCTCCAGTATGCTTTAAAAAAGTTGCATACTCACTGCTAGTTCCGTACTCTATACCAGATTTGAGTAACTCATCAAATGTCATGATTTGGTTCTCTGCTCCAGGATCAACAAGCAGACTGGTGAAGAACGTCTGGTAAATAGTATTCATTGAGTAACACAAACACATACAAAAGAAGAAGAAAATCCTAGTGTTCGTGCATCTGGGAAGATCTGACACAGACACTCCCAAAATAACGGCCCACAGGTTTAGAAAAATGTGAGACAATTTTAGATACTCACTCGATTCAACTCTAGTGTATTTCCTGGAACACTTAGCCAGTATAAAAATAATTATCACTGAAGTTATATAAACAGCGATCAGCACAAACCAAACATCTAACGAAAATATTCGAGTAATGATTCCAATTCTTGATAACGGTTTTCCACAAGGCACATACCAATAGGCAGTGTATTCGCCGAATGTCACTGTATAGTCCATGTAGTCTACATATGCATCATTTCCGACAGTTAATTCCCCAAAAATCAAATCAAAAAAACCAAGTGGTATCAGTTCGAATAGATTAGTGTAGTTATTATCTGTCATCTGCATGTCTGTAATTTCTAAGTTAAGTTTCTCGCAAATTAGATGAATTAATGCTGTTTCATAATTAACATAATTCCACAGTGAATTCTCGGTATTATATGTCGGCCACCGTGAATAATAAGGGCTTCTTGGTAAAGTAATCAATGGACAACCCTGAAAAGTCATAGGTGCTTCGACAGAGGGCATGACGTACTGATCACATTTATGCAAGTCTTCTGTCCACTGCAAATGTCCGACATGAAGAATATCCAAATTCTCAGTGCATTTTGATTCTGACATATATGGAGCCCACGTGTACATATCAAGCACTTCAGTCGTCTCAACAGGTATCAGCAGAAGAACATCTACCATTTTGTAACGCCACAAGTATGACTTTATTTCTTCCGCAATACGTTTTGTATCTCCTGAAGTTCTTCCGGTAATTATGACAAAAAATTTGCAACCTAAATTAGAAGAAACGGTGTCATTAAACAAAAAATTAATTTGAGTAACAATTTGTTTCATGTCTTCTCCATATATCACATAGTTGAGAAATCTTTGTCTTCGGAAATGCCCTGAAGATCTATGGATCGTAATAGGCGATATGACCTGTTCGCTCATCGCTTTCGTGACTTCCTCACCCAAATTAAAATTTTCAAATGGTTTTCCAGTTATTATCCTCAGTTTCTCGGATGTAAGCTCTTCTACTTCTAACAAGAATATAAATGGTTGATGTGGATTGCTGTTGGTATGTATTACATTGGCAACACATGTCGCTAAATCTGAATATTTTTTTTCATCGTTAGGTCTTGCAGCATTAGTCCAAAGACTTGTGAAGTTTTGTATCACAGCAATGTAGATTATTGTCCATTCTAAACATCGCCACATCTTTATATCAAGAAACTGAACTCAGAAGAAATAACTCTCAAATTCTCATGTTTCCTGTGAGCTTTATGCTTACAGACTGACGTTTGTGATGTCGGTTACAAAATATGCATTTCCTAACATGACAGAGTATTGCGATATGTGTTGAAGTGTGGGTCACTGTACGTCACGCGAAAGTAGCAATATGTAGACATGTACAGTACCTCATATGTTTAAAATATTCACATGAACAAAACCAATCGATATTTAGGAAACAAAACTTAATACAAGTGGATCGACATATTCCTGAGGAATTTCTGTGCTCATAAAACTCTATATACTTAATATCCAACTAAAGAATTTTATGGTCAGAAATCTAAGTAGATGTCATCAACCCAAGTATCAAATAAAAATAACAATAAATATAATAATAATAACAATAATAATAATCATCATTATGATCAACAATACAAATGTATCTTTTGTGTAAGAGAGTGTTATTTCGTTATTTTATTCATCTCTAAAGTAGAAGAAAGTGCCCAAAACCGGACCCCCATTTTGTTTTTAATTTTTAAAAAATATAAAACAGTAAAAAATTATGTTTTAAAAGCATGCAATATTTACTTTATAATGTTATGCACCATTTACATTTCACGTTTAGAAAATATAATTAAAAATTGGTATGAAAAAAAAATTATTTTCAATAACCTTACACTTTGGCGATTTGAAAATAGTTGCCGAAATCGGACCCCTTGTAAAAATAATCAAAATAACACTAAGCAAATTTGGAAAAAGACATATATAAGAGAAATCATATTCTAGCTTCAAGGTATAAGTATAATATTACAATTACAGGTTTTAGTTTTTAAAAAGAGATATAGGATGTATTCCAAAAAGATACATAAAACGTACTGCAGAATTAAATCGTTTAGCGACAAAAATCGCAGATGTTCATGTCCTTTTCAGTCTCAGCACATACGCAAATGACCCAAAGTTCCCCTTTAGAATCCTCCGAAAATTTTCTGTCACAAAACACACATACCAGGCATCATCTTTGGATGGGAAAACTTTCGAGAAGAGATCCAATTCAGATATTCCAGAGGTCACGTTGTTTTCATCTTCAGTACTTGATTCTCACATTTTTCACAAAATTTAGACGATGTTTCATGAGCCCTTTCCCTTTTCTTGAAGGTTGTACATCTGAACCACGTCCCTGGCCGCGATTGCTTTTGTGTCCTTGAGCACGATTCCATGCTTGTTGTTCAGCTTCCATGGCTTTTTTTTTAACTTTTTTAGCTTCCACTAATTGGGCTTCATAAAACGTAGATGTGATGATCGTAGAACTGCAGATCTTTCGCCCCCTATTCGAGAAACTCTTTTTTAATTTTGGAATGGGAGTGATGTCAAACGGGCTTGTCTTAGAAGATGTGGAACCCTGAGGATCCTCAAGTGTAGCCGCTGACAGAGGAACACCCTGACCTGCCGAAGATGTTGATTGTTGATTTGGGTCAAACTCTACAATAACTTGTGGTTCGTTCACATCACATTCTTCTCCGTTCTCTGGAAAGCTCTGATTTTCTGCTGTTCGTTTCTTTAACACAGATTCATAGAAAGATAAATCTCGTTTTTTGTTTGCCTCTTCAATGTATTCGGCATCTGAAAACAGCTTCTTGTTCAAGGGTTGCTTTAAATCCATTGGTTATTTTGGCGAATCCTCGGACCTCATTTCATCTCACTACATCTCGCCAAAATGTAAAAAAAAAAATTGTACAACATTGTAAAAATTGTAGAAAATTACTAAATTGTAAAACTATAAAAATTTGTAAAAATTGTAATTGTAATAATGTAAAATGTTGACATGTTCCACATCTTAAAGCTTCATTGCTCATGTAAGATCTATGGAATAAAATAAATGAATGAATGAATGAATGAATGAATGCTATTTGAGCTGCTTGGCATCTAATATAGGCTTTGCCAAAAAGGTCCATTGCATCAAAAGCACTGACAGCACGTTCATTGTGCCTTAACCACTGCCTGATTTCCTTGCTGTAGCAAACTTTCAGGGGAACCATGAAAGTTTTGTCCAAAGATTGTAGTTCGTGTGAAGAGTGAGGTGGCAGCGACACAATTGTAACATGATTTGTTTTTGCCAACTTGATCAGATCAATATTCTCTGTGTGGCTAAAGTGGCCATTCAAGAGCAACAGCACAGGTTTTTCCTTTGTAGGATTGGCAAACTTGATGAAGTGTCGAAACCACTGAGTGAAGGAGTTCATTTGGATCCACCCTGAATGGTGCGATGTAAAGATTGTTCTTTCCTTCCCCATTATTCTCTTGAAATTTGGAACAGAATTCCAATAGAATAAGAGTATGTACTAATACAGGTAGACTTTAAACATGAAAAAATAAGGGGTCCGATTTAGGCAACTGAAGGGGGTCCGGCTTACGCGACTATAACCAACATTTTGTTAACTCAATAGATTTTTAACCAAACATCTAAATTAAACGGTTTAATGACAAGCAATAACCTTAAATCTTACCATTTAAAGTTATAGGATAACTTAGTCGGAATCGGGTCAGTGGTTGAATCGGGTCAGTTTCAGATATTTCTTTCCCACGGCAAGCATAAATGTTTTCTATCATATGGTACCATCTATTGTCAATCAGTAGAATGTCTTCTATGTGTTTGGCGCCAAAGCTTGTGGTTAATGTTTGTGTTAAAGCTGTGAATAATTGAGGAAAGAAGACTTGTAAAACGTAAGAGCTATTTGTAGTCTGTACTTTAATTTATCGTTTTTAAGGTTTCCGTTATTGTGCAATGAACGTAGTTCAGAATTTCCCCGAATTGTTCATAGAATCAAGTGCATTTCTTATTTCATAGGTTATGGCATTGAGGATGCTGTAAAGGTTATGTCAGTAGTACCAACCTATGGTTTCTAATGTCACTACATTTCGGGTGAATAGGGTCACATAATTACGGGTAAATGGAGTCAATGTCTGTACATGGATTTTAAGTCCATTTATTCATATATTTGTCTCATATGCCTAGTAATATAAACAATATGTCTCGTGCATGGACTGAAGACCAACTGCAGACAGCCATTAAGACATTTCGAGAGGGGAGGAGTCAACGCCATGCAGCCGATCTGTATGGAGTTCCGCATTCATGCCTACAGCGCCGTCTGCAAAGCGGTGAAGATATGCCGTTAAAAAATAAAGGTGATCAAACAACGTTTAATCAGGAACAAGAAAAGGACCTGTAGATTCTGTTCCGTGAAATACAGTGATCCTCGCTCAGAGAAACTTGGAGACGGGATTCACTGCATGGGAGGCGGAAAAGAATGGTACCACGAACATTGTGTTGGGGCCAAGAGAAAGAAGAAATTCATTTATGGCAAATGCAGATTGAATTATAAAAATTTGGAACTTATTTCTTATTTTGGGTGATCCGAAAGAGCATTGTAAGAGTGACCCCATTCGCCCTAATGGTTGACCCGATTTAGCCTAACTTGTTAGGGTGAATAGGGTCGTGCAGTAGAGTGAAATTTACATATATCGTTCATAGGTTTTTGTTATTATTGAATTTAACACTAATGTGATTTGTTGCTTAAAGACTAATCTAAAATTTGGTATATTTTATGTTCAATAAATACTAAGTTGATAAGCGTCATCTCGATTTTTGTAATTTTTTACCCTATTCCGACTAAGTTACCCTATATAGATCGAATGGTTTACCTGCCAATATGTAGGAGAAAAAGCAAAAAAATGTAGCACAGTGTAAAAACTTTTTCCACTGTCAAAACACATAATTGCGGACTGATAAGCAACAAGTGAAGAGGGCGACATGTATGCTCCGCTTCAGAGTGGTAGAAGCCTAAACTACTATTTACACTTAGTTCTGCTAGAGTTCAAGAGAATACAGAGCCAGGAGACCGGGGGTCCACTTAGGGGCAGGAGTCCGGTTTAGGGCACTTTCCTCTAATATTGAAGTAGTGGAATATAATTTCCTTGCAGTTCATTTGCTATGAAAGTATAGGCCTATATTGCTACTTTGGAATCTTTTCAATTGCAATTATTACTGGTGTATTACCTGGTCTATGGATGGAAGATCTGTTTAATCGATTCTCGATACTGTATGTACCTATTCCTTATAAGCAGGGTTGGGATTCTGAGGATTTAGCCTTTTCTATTCTTGTAAGGTAGCCTATCTAGATTATTTTAAGGGGAGTCTGCACTCTGAATTTGGTGAAAAAAATTGATAATGTGTTTTAATAAAAGATAAAGACCGTAATTTCAGCCTGTTACATACAATAACACTTGAAGAATAACCCCTAAAAATTTCAAATGTGTATCTTATGTAAGTCCTGACAAAAGTGAACCTAAATTAGATGAAATTTACATTGCTGGGATAGGCAGCCCAAACTCCCCTTAACACAATTTTTCGTTTCATGAATCCTGATGTAAAACACGTAAATCATATAGAATTTAAAAAGTGTAAATGACACATATAAGTGGGGGGGGGGGGGCAAAAGTAAAGAACATGCCTGAGGACTGAAGAAGAAAACACGCATGCGCAAAATAACGACTGCAACTATGCGACGGCAAGCTGTGCATGAAGTTTCAGAGCTTCAGTCCGTGTGTGTGGTTAGTTGTGATCAGTTGAAATGTTTAAAGTGATCGAGCACCCCGCCGACTGTGAGATGCGGTCTGTTATCCGTTTCTTGAATGCGAGAAACATCAAACCAGCTGACATTCATCGTCAACTTTGTGAGCTGTATGGTGATGATGCCATTAGTGATGGAATGGTCAGGAGATGGGTTAGGAAGTTCAACGAGGGCCCCGGCTCTGTGCATGACGAGGAGCGCACCGGTCGACCATCTTTGATCAATGACGATTTGGTGCGTGCTGTCGATGAAAATATTCATGATGATTTCCTTGAATTTTCCACAAATATGGCGGAGTGTTCTCTACAAAATTGTGACAGATCGATTACGATATCGAAAATTGTGCTCACGATGGATACCCAAGATGCTCAGCGAGGAACACAAAACCAAACGAGCTTCCAGTGCATTGAGCTTTCTCACTCGTTACAGTAAGGCGATGAGTTTCTTGACCATATCGTGACAGGTGAGGAGACTTGGGTATCTGACATGACACCTGAATCGAAACAGCAGTCCATGGAATGGAGGCATACTGCATCGCCGAGGAAAAAGAAATTCAAACAAACCATGTCAACACGCAAGATCATGTGCAATGCTTTTTGGGACAGAAAAGGAGTCATACTTTTCGAATTGTTACCTCGGGGTGAAACCACTAATAGAGAAACCTATTGTCAGACCTTGAAGAAGCTGCGTCTCGCAATTCAGAATAAGAGACGTGGGATGCTGACCGACAGAGTTCTGTTGCTTCATGACAACGCTCGGCCACACACAGCTCGTGACAACCAAAATCACATCTCGGTCCTATACACAGACCGAAATTTCATCAGAAAATTTCTTCCCCCATGAAGAATGGAAACAGCACACATTCCGTAACGCGAGTCTCTAATAGTTGATTTTATTACTTAACACTTATGTAAGTCTGTATTAAGTTACCTTATTTATATTTACACTTGAATATGTGATTGGTTTATTTTTAAGCCTTCAAGGGATTTTGGAATAAATAATCTAATAAAACTCTCACTTTCTCTTTCCTCTATTTGATGCACTATTTATGACCTTTAAGCCGTCCATTTATCACTGTCACCATAATAATGAAGGGCGTATTTCATTTATAATTACAAATATTATTTGCTAGAAAATAATTTTTGGCTGTTATCTACATTCAGAAAATGTTTACCACAATTATTGTGTTATTGTTATTTTCTCCTGTTTCTTCTTTGTAGGTTATTTAACGGTGTTCTATCTATTACTTAGATATTTAGCTTGGATGGTATTGGAGAAAACGAGATGTTATTTGGCGAAATGAGAGTGAAGATTCGCCATAGATTACCTGACATTCGTTTTACTGTTGGCGAAACCTCGGAAAATCTCAACCGGGAATTGATCCCGCCACCGATCGCATCTGTCAACCGGCACGCAAGCGCCTTAGCCGAATGAGCTAATCCTGTGGTTCCTAATCTCTGCCTATGAACGTTCAGTTTAAATAACATCACAACATAATGGTGGGTGTTTATTGTAATTGTGGTTGCATGGCAGCTGAAATAAGCACTTCCTCGCATTAAATCAGTTTAGGTAGAAATTATTGGATAGCATTATAGTCGTTTCGTAGTGCGACTGTGTGGTCCAGATCTGCAGAACTGCAGCTGTTTATGATACGAACTGGCCAAGAGATAATGCTAAGAATTGAATTATACATTTTGTGACTATTAGTAAGTTAAGTTAGGGTATATGGTATGATGTGTGTTGTCTTACCAACTGCATAATTTTAAGTCGATTATTTAACGACGCTGTATCAAATACGAGGTAATTTAGCGTGGATGGGATTTGTGATAGCGGGATGGTATTTGGCGAGATGAGGCGGAGGATTCGCCATTGATTACCTGGCATTTCCCTTACGGTGGGGGAAAACCTCAGAAAAAGCCCAATTAGATAATCAGCCCGAGCGCGGATCGAACTCACGCCCGAGCGCAACTCTGGATCGGCACCAACATCATGTTAATCTCTGTGTCTTATGGAGAGTGGTTGGATTTTAATCATGGTTGAGGAGGGAGAAATCTACAAATTAGAACAAGTTTGGTCAAGAACGTACTGTCAAAAGAACCGTGCACTGGATTTTAGGGCAAATTGTGATAGTGTAATGCAATTATATGTATAATTGCTGAATAAATTCACTTCTACTATACAGCTTCAGTAAATAGCACAGAAAAAAAAGGATAAATGTTCATCTCCCCTCTTGCTTAAAAAAGTCCCTTGTGCAGACACTTGTATTTCCCTATTTCGACTATGCGGACATTTTACTGACTGACCTCTCCAGCGACAACAAAATGAAACTTCAACGTGCTCATAATTTGTGTGTACGTTTTGTAAGCAATGTTCGTAAATATGATCATATTACCCCATCCCTGGAAGCAATAGGTTGGCTTAAACTAGATAAGAAAAGAAATTTACATTCACTTCTCTTTCTCTTCGAAATCTTGAACTCTTCTATTCCTTCGTACCTGTCGTCTCCCTTCACTTACCTTTCATCCCACCATAATCTGAACACACGCTCTCGTCATGAAACAATACTAACAATACCATCCCATCGCACCTCCTCATACTCATCTTCTTTCACAATAGCCCTGCCAAGACTCTGGAATTCGCTACATGCTAGCATCAGGGACTGTCGAAATAAAATTGAATTCAAACGAAAACTTACTAGGCACTTGGTCAGTAATTGATTACTTGTAAATAGTTTCTTTAATCTATGACAAAATATTTCAATATTCAGTAATTTCATCACTATACAATTTTGTTATTCTAGATTTAATTTGTAATTCAGTAAATATAAAATATTCTTTGTTTCTCTATGATAAATTATCTAGCTTTAATTATTCAGGTAATCTTTTCGTACTTTGATTTTATTGTAATTGTAAATTTAATACTAATTGTAATATTGTTTGTAATTGTAATTGTAAATTTAATACTAATTGTAATTTTATTGTTGATATTGTAGTTGGAATCTCCTGGTAGAGGGGCAGAGAAGGCCTGACGGCCTTATCTCTACCAGGTTAAATAAATAAATACTACTACTACTACTACTACTAATATCTCTGAGGGTGTCTGTTTCCACTAAATATGTATTTAATATTGTTTTTTCCACTCATGCTATGGTAAATGTAGTATTATGTTCTATAAGTTTCACGTATTTTACGTCAGGATGCATGAAACGTAAAATTGTGTGTTAAAAAATCTGTGGATAAACTACAAGTAATACAAAAGGCTGAATCCTTGGAATCCCGACCCTGCTTATAAGGAATAGGTACATATCTAGAATCGGGTAAATAGCATCTTCCATCCAAAGACCAGATAGGCTAACACATTGGCCTACCAGAAATAATTATTCCAATTGGAGAGACACCGAAGTAACAATATAGCACAGTGCAATATACTTGCACTGAAAATGAACTGCAAGGGAATTATGTTCCAGTACTTCAATACCTTTATCAATATCATATACAAATTCAAAACATCTGTTATTCACCGACATATTGGCTTTTTCCAGAGATAAATCGAGACAGTTCCTTGATCCTTTATTATTCCCTCTTAATCTGGTGTCTTCAGTTATAAAAATTAATAAGGACGATATTGAAGCACGGAGATCAATATGTATGAACCACATCCAATTATATATTTAGTTATGTTCTACCACATTTGATCTGAATGCATTTCCCCAAATATCTCCGTAACTAAAGATAACAAGTTACGGGATACACTCTATCACGTCCTGTTGGTCTGGGGTGACATTTGTTGAAATTCACGGATATTGGTTTCATCATCTACACATTAAGTTTGTCTATTTACATTTTCCTATGTATTAGTGTATATCAGTGTATGAAAGGTCTGAATTACACAATATAATTACTTCGTGGCCCGTTTGTTGCTTGGAGAAAGCAAGAAAGTTCGCTTAACAATTACAAATCAGTCATAGATTTGTGATTATTATTATTGTTATCCAAATATTGAAACCCTAGTTTACCTTTGGTATATTAGGGTTGTAGTTTGTTACATGTGAAATACATTATGTAGTGATAATGCACAATTTTAAGGAATGAATAGTAGGTGTGAATCATAGTTACAATATAAATACACTAATTAAGAGACAGTAAACAATACTAAATACGTTATGCAATAATTACTTTCAGTTAAAACAAAATGAAATAAAATTAGAAATTATAATCGAAGGTGTAGAGAAATTGCAAGATTATTACATTAATTTGTGATCTTTTCCTAATTTTAAGCAATATTAATGAGATAATGCACAGAATTGGCGTAGTTACAAATTAAACACCTATTATATAGTTGGTTTGCGATAGTAAAGAAAAAATAAAAACAAAATTACTTATGGTTACAAACTATATACCTGTCATCAAATACTCAACAATAGTAAAATCTATAATACAAACATAGTTATTGTTGTCATTACTATTATTATGTCCCAAAGATAGACACCTTGTTTTTTCATAGTGCATTAGGATTTTATAACATCATTAATTTATATACAATTAACAGCTACAGTCTTGCGTGGATGTGGTGTATAAACTCTGTGAATTGTTTGTAACAACATTTTTTTCTAAGAAAATAGTAAAGGGCTGTGGAGTAATTTATATTGCAATCCGAGATATGATATCTTAAAAAGTGTCTTTTCCTTTCGAACACTGGACAGTGAAAAATCAAATGTTCAACAGTCTGATTCTCTTTGCATATGCACAGAGATTCTTCTGCACTTTTGATCCTAAATCTTTCAAAGTAGGAACCGAATTTTCCATGGCCGGTCATAAATTGGGTGTAAAAGAAGTCGGTTGAGAACTGACTGCAACATAGTCTGTCTTGTACATTGGGAAAGAATAATTTCTTGGTCACAGAGCCTTTAACACTAGAGTTCCAGTATGTATTCCACTTGAGTGTAGTTGTGTGCTTGATGTACGAAATAGGACAGGTGGAATATTTATATTCTGAGTTGGTTGAGGCCGCTTGCTTCGCTAATGTATCCGCTCTTTCGTTTCCTTCAGTACCTGTGTGGCCGCGCACCCACATTAAGCAAATACGACCTTCAAATTTAAGTATTAGGGATCTAATTTCGACGGCTATAGAATGCAAGTTGTATTTATCGTCAATGGTTTGTAAGGCAGATTGAGAGTCGCTGTGAATACATGAGTCAATCCCGTTGGTAATGCTCCATTTCACTGCTTGCAAGATGGCAAAGAGTTCTGCTTGGAACACGGAGCACATGGGCGCCAGGCGGAACGTGGCAGAGTGGACTTCAGTAGTGTTGTAGTAGGTAACAAAAGCACAGCCCACCAAGGTGACGTCGTTCTCCTTTTGCAACCGAGAGCCGTCAGTATAGATGTTGTATTCATGTCGATCTGTACATGTACTTGATTTGTGATTAGGAACGGAAGGTTAGAATGCTTTGTATGAAGGAATAACATAATATTGAATGACTTATGTGTTGAATAGGGTTTCGTTAATCGTCAAGCATAATCGACTATATGCCTAGTTCCGCTCTCTGCAATTCGATTAATTCACGGCAAAAATTGCAAACTCTCGTGTTGTTGCATTTCTGAGCAGAATTAATAACATTTCGAATTAATTATTTTGTATACAATGTTTAACGGACTGTATGATTTCTTTCTCACTTGGCTTTATCTTACCGCATAGACTGGGTATGCAATAAGTTGTCAGCACAAAGAAAAAAACATGGGAGACGTCTCGTATTATTGACCAGTTTGTAAAACAAGTGAACATGCAAGGGCATGGACATGAAATACTGTTGTTTGTTGATGATGCAACAAGCCATGTTGATCTTCACCCTACAATGGATACATGTATTTGACGCTCATAGATGTATACATAAGGTAATCGATTACCCCAGAAGGAAAATTATTAAAACTGCGTATTTTCAGTACTAACAGAAACCAAAGCAACTCATATTAGTACACACATTCCTTTTTATTCTCACAATAATTGCACACATCAACTCTGTGATCATTGCAAACAGGCCTGTGACATTTTGAACAACAAATTTTTGTTTTCCGATCTTTGAACCATGAGCAAAGATGACAGCATCCAGACTTAGCCTACTTATGTGGTAGTTCAGTCACTCCCGGGATGAATTCTTCTCCTAAAATATGTCTCTTCGAAGTTCTTGAGGCAAATTCTTGCTCAGTCTACTTTCCATGTAATGTCGAACTAGTTGAAACTCAACTTCCTAACAAAATAATAATTCTTTTTCGAAAGTTTGAGTAGCAGAAATTCGTTAATGCCAGCCTGATCCAGTATTCCGTAAAATAATCTTAGTGGCCATTTTAGTGTAATTATGAACCATCTGGTCAAAAGTATCAACCGAACCTTTCGTTGAATTATAAAATCCTATTAGCTCTGTTTTTTTTTTCTGTTACGGTTAACAATTCGGTTCTCTGTTTTAGAACATCAAACAAAAACATTGATCTGCATTAGTGTTGCAACAAGAGGACCTTTTTTTCCTACTCGTCCTCATCAAATTAATGTAGACCTACACTTTTTTATTGCATTGTATTTTACTGTATTTTCTGACATTCCTTCTCCGTTAAATTTAGACAGTATTGTGACTTGTATCTTGGAATTTCATTTATCTGGTTTACTTCTTTCTTCTGGCGCTGCAGTTCTTGGAAGTTGCATGATTCATATATTATTCGAGACTAACAGAATCTTCACATACCAAGAGACTATAAAACAGTTTCAATTACTGTCAAAGATTGCATTTGAATCACTATTGCAAAATAGATGGCGCTTGGATCACGTTTGCTAAACTGAAAATATGAGATATGGAGATGGCGCTTAGTTCAACTGTCTTTAGCTAGCAGCACATTGCAGCAGTTACTTGTATTATTTTTGCTAAACTAGAATAGGCCTGTCTGCAAGCACTGAAGTGATAATCTCAATATTAGAGTTTTGGGGCTCTGGTGACTATTGCTAATCATCGTCCAATTCTACAGTGTGTTCGCTTCCCCCTTCGGCCGGGCGATGAACAGCAAGCACGCGGAGCAGCAATAATGTAGCCTAGCAACGTGCTGCCAGCCGTGCTTGAGAATCACTCAACAGCTGTCCATCATTTTGCAGTCAGCTGACCTAATTGCGTTCTGTTTCAACAATCAGTTTTCTTTACTGAAGCGCTTAAATAAACGCCTGGAAAACAATATACGTACAGAAATTTTGACAATTACTGAAGAAGAACTTCAGCGTGTCAATGAAATTTTATCAGAAGATGTCAAGAATGCATCAACGCAGATGGACACCACTTTCAGTATATTTTTATATCAAGGTTTGTACTCAAGTGATAACAATAAATAAGTAGGATAAGCTTGAGGATTGATACACGTCGCTAACTAATGCTCCACGCTTTCTGGCCGGCCGCATGGGGAAGCGAACGCACTGTATAATCAGTAACGGTAACCTTGAAATAATGACAATTACTAAGAAAGTAGTGTTAATTGATGCAAAATAGTAATAACTGTATATTAAGAACACAATTCTAGCTGAGAAAAATTAATAATTCTGTGCATTTAGAACATTCCTAACTAAGTTAATTTTAAATGACTGAGGACTAAGAATGTCCCTGATGTCCAGCAGCAACTAATTCCAGGAGCCGGCCGTGGCTACTGAGAAAGAAAGAAGCTGAGTACAGAGATGTTTTATGATGTGCTATTATTGGCAATACATTGTGCTGTGAACGTGTATTAATAATAATAATAATAATAATAATAATAATAATAATAATAATAATAATGATTTATTTAACCTGGCAGAGTTAAGGCCATACGGCCTTCTCTAACACTCAACCAGGAGTAAAGACTGCGTTACAAAAACACTACAAATTAACAAATTACACTACAATTTTACACACAAAACTGAATAAGATAATAATAATAATAATAATAAATAAACAACAAATAAGAAGAAATCAGACATAATATATAACATACAGAAAGAAAGAAAAAAGCATAATAATATGTGAACAGCAGGTGAAAATAAATGAGGCATACAAAAAAAGACAATTATTCATAATAATAATAATAATAATAATAATAATAATAATAATAATAATAATAATGATTTATTTAACCTGGCAGAGTTAAGGCCATACGGCCTTCTCTAACACTCAACCGGGAGTAAAGACTGCGTTACAAAAACACTACAAATTAACAAATTACACTACAATTTTACACACAAAAGTGAATAAGATAATAATAATAATAATAATAAATAAACAACAAATAAGAAGAAATCAGACATAATATATAACATACAGAAAGAAAGAAAAAAGCATAATAATATGTGAACAGCAGGTCAAAATAAATTAGGCATACAAAAAAAAGACAATTATTCATAATAATAATAATAATAATAATAATAATAATAATAATAATAATAATAATGATTTATTTAACCTGGCAGAGTTAAAGCCATACGGCCTTCTCTAACACTCAACCAGGAGTAAAGACTGCGTTACAAAAACACTACAAATTAACAAATTACACTACAATTTTGCACACAAAACTGAATAAGATAATAATAATAATAATAAAAAATAAACAACAAATAAGAAGAAATCAGACATAATATATAACATACAGAAAGAAAGAAAAAAGCATAATAATATGTGAACAGCAGGTCAAAATAAATGAGGCATACAAAAAAAGACAATTATTCATAATAATAATAATAATAATAATAATAATAATAATGATTTATTTAACCTGGCAGAGTTAAGGCCATACGGCCTTCTCTAACACTCAACCAGGAGTAAAGACTGCGTTACAAAAACACTACAAATTAACAAATTACACTACAATTTTACACACAAAACTGAATAAGATAATAATAATAATAAAAAATAAACAACAAATAAGAAGAAATCAGACATAATATATAACATACAGAAAGAAAGAAAAAAGCATAATAATATGTGAACAGCAGGTCAAAATAAATTAGGCATACAAAAAAAAGACAATTAATAATAATAATAATAATAATAATGATAATAATAATAATAATAATAATGATGATTTATTTAACCTGGCAGAGTTAAAGCCATACGGCCTTCTCTAACACTCAACCAGGAGTAAAGACTGCGTTACAAAAACACTACAAATTAACAAATTACACTACAATTTTACACACAAAACTGAATAAGATAATAATAATAATAAAAAATAAACAACAAATAAGAAGAAATCAGACATAATATATAACATACAGAAAGAAAGAAAAAAGCATAATAATATGTGAACAGCAGGTCAAAATAAATGAGGCATACAAAAAAAGACAATTATTCATAATAATAATAATAATAATAATAATAATAATAATAATAATAATAATAATAATGATTTATTTAACCTGGCAGAGTTAAGGCCATACGGCCTTCTCTAACACTCAACCAGGAGTAAAGACTGCGTTACAAAAACACTACAAATTAACAAATTACACTACAATTTTACACACAAAACTGAATAAGATAATAATAATAATAAAAAATAAACAACAAATAAGAAGAAATCAGACATAATATATAACATACAGAAAGAAAGAAAAAAGCATAATAATATGTGAACAGCAGGTCAAAATAAATTAGGCATACAAAAAAAAGACAATTATTCATAATAATAATAATAATAATAATAATAATAATAATAATAATAATAATAATAATGATTTATTTAACCTGGCAGAGTTAAAGCCATACGGCCTTCTCTAACACTCAACCAGGAGTAAAGACTGCGTTACAAAAACACTACAAATTAACAAATTACACTACAATTTTACACACAAAACTGAATAAGATAATAATAATAATAATAATAAAAAATAAACAACAAATAAGAAGAAATCAGACATAATATATAACATACAGAAAGAAAGAAAAAAGCATAATAATATGTGAACAGCAGGTGAAAATAAATGAGGCATACAAAAAAAGACAATTATTCATAATAATAATAATAATAATAATAATAATAATAATAATGATTTATTTAACCTGGCAGAGTTAAGGCCATACGGCCTTCTCTAACACTCAACCAGGAGTAAAGACTGCGTTACAAAAACACTACAAATTAACAAATTACACTACAATTTTACACACAAAACTGAATAAGATAATAATAATAATAATAATAATAATAAAAAATAAACAACAAATAAGAAGAAATCAGACATAATATATAACATAATTAATAATAATAATAATGATTTATTTAATATGTGAACAGCAGGTGAAAATAAATGAGGCATACAAAAAAAGACAATTATTAATAATAATAATAATAATAATAATAATAATAATAATAATGATTTATTTAACCTGGCAGAGTTAAGGCCATACGGCCTTCTCTAACACTCAACCAGGAGTAAAGACTGCGTTACAAAAACACTACAAATTAACAAATTACACTACAATTTTACACACAAAACTGAATAAGATAATAATAATAATAAAAAATAAACAACAAATAAGAAGAAATCAGACATAATATATAACATACAGAAAGAAAGAAAAAAGCATAATAATATGTGAACAGCAGGTCAAAATAAATGAGGCATACAAAAAAAGACAATTATTCATAATAATAATAATAATAATAATAATAATGATTTATTTAACCTGGCAGAGTTAAGGCCATACGGCCTTCTCTAACACTCAACCAGGAGTAAAGACTGCGTTACAAAAACACTACAAATTAACAAATTACACTACAATTTTACACACAAAACTGAATAAGATAATAATAATAATAATAATAATAATAATAATAATAATAATAATAAATAAACAACAAATAAGAAGAAATCAGACATAATATATAACATGCAGAAAGAAAGAAAAAAGCATAATAATATGTGAACAGCAGGTCAAAATAAATTAGGCATACAAAAAAAAGACAATTATTCATAATAATAATAATAATAATAATAATGATAATAATAATAATAATAATAATAATGATTTATTTAACCTGGCAGAGTTAAAGCCATACGGCCTTCTCTAACACTCAACCAGGAGTAAAGACTGCGTTACAAAAACACTACAAATTAACAAATTACACTACAATTTTACACACAAAACTGAATAAGATAATAATAATAATAATAAAAAATAAACAACAAATAAGAAGAAATCAGACATAATATATAACATACAGAAAGAAAGAAAAAAGCATAATAATATGTGAACAGCAGGTCAAAATAAATGAGGCATACAAAAAAAGACAATTATTCATAATAATAATAATAATAATAATAATAATACTAATAATAATAATAAAGAAGAATAGTAATAATGATAATAATAATAATAATACTAATAGTAGTAATAAAATAGTGCAGTACAAAGTATACAGTGAATACAATATTTCTAAGTACACACAATAAGGAAAATTAAGATTATATATAGCTCAACTTATCACATTAGAGATATAACATTATCGGAAAATATAAAAAAAAATATATAATAAGTTGAATATCATTAGAACATAAAAAAAATGTGAATACGTGGAAACATGCAATACAACACTTGTCATAATAGTAAGTTAGTTTGGCAACTCGTCATAAGATAATTTTCTCACTTGGTTTTGAAAGAATTCAATGTTCGGCAGCCCTTGACTTCAGGCGGCAGAGAGTTCCAGTGACGAGTGTATTAGTGGTACATAGAGTTATAAACACAGAAATTCCCCAGAAGTGTATTGACCTAATAGGATTTTGTTTTGTTCGCTAAACATCGAATGTTTTGTTCATTAGTATTTGATGCATTTACTTTCAAAATATGGAGCACACGTCAAAATGTTGCTATTTTCGCGTGAGGTGCAGCAAACGAACTTCCATCACTGTATAGCAGTGTTTCCCAATTGGTGGTCCGTGGCATTATTTACATAATTTATAATCCACTCGATTTGCAAAACAAACATATTATAAGCTCTTCGAAAGTACAGGCAAAAGAATGCCGTGACTGTAGTCATTGTCGGTAAAAATAGAAAATATCAACTGCAGCTAAGCTAGAAGTGGCATGTAAGCCACTTATCGGTCTAATATGTATAGTGAGTGCCAGAGTTTTTGGTGCGTGTCTTTGAATAAAAAGCCAGTCAGTGAGCACTTGTTGCCAGTACAGCTGAGAACGGTACCACCCAACACGTCACGTCAGCAGTCTGTCCACCGCTTCAAAGGCAAGATACTCGCACTTCGTATTTTTGGGGTTTGTCGTTGATTACACTCTCCAGTCAGTGCCATCTCTTGCCACATCGGCTAAGACTGGTACCACCTCCTAAACAGATGTGACGTCAGTATTGTGCAAATCACAGTTGTCAGCTTTCTCGCCCACATTTTGTGGCAAACATAAGATACTGGCTCTCAATGTTCCCATTACTTATTTCACATGTCAGAAACGGTGGCACTAGATGTAACTAATTTTAGAAATTATTTTTTTCTTTCCTGCTCTCTGTTGGTGAATATTTAAGTATGTCAACGTTTCCGCCGATTCTGCAAATGTAGTAGCCTTTATAATATCCACTATCGTCACAAAAGGTCACTTCACGCATCGATAACAGTTTGTAAAAATGCAACATAAAACACTATGGTCAGAAAATTGTTTATTTAAAATTTGAAAGTAGTAGATATGTTATTAATTGCACTGTTTAAGTATATGCATGTTATTACTTTTGCAGAGAATAATTAGACAAAATAATTAGTCCTATGGTGTATACACAAGCAAATTTCATTTCCTTATAAACAGTGTTAGATCTCTTAGGATTTTTAAAGGACCATTAAGGAAGATAGCCTTCTTATAGGTTTTAAATTCTTTTATTTGGTTTTGTATATTTTACAAACGAAAATTATAGGAAATATGGCAACGTCCATTTTTCTTATCTCAACTGATTAATATGATATGACGACAGACGCATGATATTTTCCTTTAACTAATTTACTGCTTGCAATATGAAATTAAAATTCATGGTTACAATATTTGACAAACCACATTTCTAAACTGTCTGGTACAAATTTTTTCTATTGTCTGTCAACAATGTTTTGTATAATGAAAATGACCTTTCAATGGCACAGGTTGCCATGGGAGCAAATTTCATTGCTTTCACGGATGCTGGAGCAGTTTGCCCGTAATTTTTTCCCCTACAAGTACTGCACACACTTCCTTCATTTTGTCAAATCCTGAGTTTCGCTGAAGAATCCTTTTTAGTTTGGGGAGCAAGCTATACCCACGGGTCCTGGAATTTCCATCGAGAAAAATACTGATGCAACAATGACTATAGACTGTTTCAACGATACAGACGCACTTTTCAAACGATGTGCAGCTTCATATACTTTTAACCATCAGACCAATCACAAAAATGTTTCAGATAAATATTGTAGAAAATAAAAAAATAAGTAACTTTTGTCTTACATTAATTTTCAATTTAGCTAATATTTTAGAAAGTAATCGTAAAACGTATAAACAATAGACACAACTCTAAGTTTATTAAAACAAAGCAAACTTTTTTTTTTGACAACCTTGTCCGAAGATTTTTTTCTCCATCTGTAGTCAAATTTGAATCGTCGCCCTATCCATTTTCGAAGTAGATGTGGATGTGATAATCCATATTTTAGGCATGTGTACACTATCTAGAACTGTATCACGAAGTAAAAATTTATTGAACCACGTCTGTTAACAAAGAACAAATTAGATAATGCGAGATTCCAGAATATGTCTGCTTCAGCAATTCAATGTAGCCCAGAATGTGTTAATCTCGAAATTTAATGCATATTTAATAAAGTTATTCGTTTCTTTCGTATATTCTTTATCGTTTCAAGACACTATTCCTGTAAATATGCTTAATTGTATATATATATATATATATATATATATATACACAGGGTTAGTTAAATGTCTCGCTCCACCTAAATAATTTTTTAAGCATATGGTTCAGTGTCATGAAACTTGAAATGTGGGGATAACCATATACTAAGAACTCAATAATGGTATTATCGAGCTTTTTTCTACTTCCGGTTTAAACGGAAGTAACTCCAACTCTCTTATTTTTGAATAGTATTAATTAAAAGCTTCTCAAAAAGTACCCACACTCCCTGTTCATCTCAAATTTATGGATTTAATGTTCCTAATTTTGTTATGGGAAGAATACAATGCTCGCAATTCTGCGTTGTGTAACTTTCTCCGTTGAACCTTAACTTCGTCCCTCTTAGCTCCAATTATTTTTCTACACTCCTTAATCTCACACACCCTGAAGTTATGTCCCTCTCTCAAAGTGAGAGTACAAGTTATGCAACCATACAGAACCGGTAATTCTTTAATTCATAGTGTTTAGCCCAAGGGCAAGCCTTTCACTGTACACCCAGTATTCTCCAGTTCTTTCCTATTTTCTGCCTTCCTCTTTTTCTTCTCATATGATCCACAAATCTTAATGTCGCGTATCATTAACCGGTAATATAACTGTTTTAAGAATTTTAACTTTCAGCTCTTTTTTATAGCAGACTGGATGACAATAGCTTCTCAACCGAATAACAACACGCATTTCTCATATTCATTTTGTGATCAACTTCCTCTCGAGAATCATTTATATTTGACACTGTTTCTCCAAAATATTTCCATTTTTCCATCTTTTCAGAGGATATATGAGTCATTCTACGACAAATCGCACAAAATTATACAAAATTTGACCTTCATGTTTCTGATTACGTTTATTTTTTTTTACCAACTCTATTGGTCTAATAAACCAACAAGTGTGTTTTTGTTTCCTCCTAAGTCCACGTGTTTTTAAAATATTGCATGTTAAATTTCGTTAAAAATGTCGCGCAATGCAACATTTAAGCGTCATATTTCTGAGGATATTGATATTAAAAAATTTTTGAAAAATGCATTTCAAAGCTTAAAGTACTGTCTTTTGTTAAATATTTTCTAACTAATTTTAATATAATTATTACAAATATTTTTTATGATTCAGTTATTAAAAGTTAGATATCAATGTGAAATAGCCGTATTAAAAATCTAAAAAAAACGCCTACTAGGTGCACTGAAGTATTCTTAATAATTTCAGAAAAAATCACAATGGGATCTCCAATAGTTTATTGGATATTTAATTAGCTACTTACGAAACATTGTGTAGCGGTCGGTGCAGCAGCAGTGGACGGGAAGCGTTCAAGCGCGCTGGGAGCTTTATCGGCGCTGGATGATCGAGTGAACGTTGCAACATTACACCCAGTACAGATCAAGTTACTCGAGGAAACACTGCTAATTTACTTGTTACATCTTCAAATATTTGTACATTATGCTTTTTAAACGTTTGTTTTCATTCACACTACACTTTAAATTTTCATTCACCTACTTTCTTTCTCGAAAGAAAATTGTTTTACTAAATCTTCAGTTTCTGACAACGGAGTGAAAGAATGTAATTTTATTGTACCAGTTATTGGTTTTAGATAGTGGTATCCGGTATGCAAATTTTCAGTGTGGTTTTTGTGCTTATTCAATGGAAAAAATATAAATGACACGTTAGAAATGTTTTTGTGACCAATCAAACAGTTTTTTTTTGTGTTGTTATAGGATCTTGTATAGGCTGGCTCTCGTGGCAAGTCTTTTAACAGTTCCTCCAATGCCATCACATGGACCTTTACCATGCGACGTTGCAAAGAAGTGTCATTCGGCACTAATTCCATAATCATCTTCATATAAGCAATTATTTTTTAAATTATTTTTGTTTTTGTATTGTGAACTTTATCCATCGGAAAAGTAGATGATTTTTTTCATATCGTTGAATTCTTGCTTTAAGAAATTGATTGCTTCGGATTGAAAAAACTGAAAGAAATCGGTGTCATGTTTCATGCTTTCTGAAATGACAACAATACTTTTGTGACGTATTCCTGTATCTAGTTTGAAATATACTACGAAAGGATGTATTGTGACTTGCCATTTGTTCCAATGCACACCTTGTACTCAATCTTGTATTACAAATGAATAATTTTCAGAAAAGTCTGCAATAACTATGTAATTTTCAGGTTGTATATATTTTTTTTTTTTTTTGCATTCCGTCAAAAATAAAATATGGCCGACTTTTGAAGGGATGACGATGCAACTTCTACATGAAAAACTTTACTTCCTAGAGAGCCTTTTACTTTTTGAAACTTTTCACGGGGGTATCATTTTTGTTGTAATTTTCTTTTCTTGAAGAGGGATTCTATTGACATCAAACTCTTGTTTAATTCCTCAATATTACTGATTTCTAGCGCTGTATCCATAGAACTGCTAGAAGAAGAACAGGGATAATCACTTTGTCTGTCCGCACTTTCATTTGATTCATGTTTATTAATATCACAAGAATTACCGGCTTCACATATAATTTCACCTGACCTATCCCGAAGTTGGACTTTTTACGGAAAGAATCACATATTCGCACATTCAAAGACTCCTTTAAATTGAGCTTTATCAACAAATCGCGACTTAGTGTACTTTTCTTTTTAAGAGCGTGATTAGGAAGGTCACATGGATTTAAACATTTGTTATAAGTTTAATACGCGATCTTTGCTGTCACTAATGTTGTATAGAAGTCACGTCACTCCATGAAATTCAAACCATGACTGTTTATTTTTCTCTTCTATATTTTGTCTTCTGACATCTACTGTCATAAAGTTTACTGCCTTACCCAGCCTTGCTATCGTTAAATATTTGGCTATATTACAGTATAAACATACAGTATTGTGAAGGGCTCCCCAGCGAATAGGGATTATAAAGAATGGACACTTCGCGTCGGTACCTTTGATGTAGCCGGACTGATTTCAATGACCTTCAAGCCAGCTAGAGCGTGAGATTCTGCTTTCTCCCTAGAGTTGGCGCTGACATCACACCAGCTAGCAGTCGACACAGCGGAAATATAACACATATAATTAGTACATCTAGGTACATTATGCACTCAAATAAAATAAATTGGATCCATAAAAGAATAAACCCGTCATTAACTGTAATGTCTAGACTCTAGAGTTCCTTTATAATGAGAGTTGGGACGTTGATCCCAACAACAATTAAAATATGTAATGATTTGATAGCGCTGAAAATGGAAAAACAAAACTCTTACGAGAAGTAAAACTATATACCTATATTATATTATTATACAAATATTAAACGAATTCGATACTTAATTTTGTAATGTATTACATTATTTTATAATATAATGTATTATATCTGAAGTATAAAATATTATTATTACAACTAGTTTGTCACTGAGAAATAAGGAAAAGCTGTTAACTTGAATTTATTTGAAGCAAAGCGTTACTGGATTATGCAATAAGGTAGGCGATGTTTGGATCCTGTGTCTCAACTCTATACTCAATTATTATCTTGGCGTATGCTCGATTACACTACCTCTAGCGCTTGAAAGTGGAACTAACCGTTGGCGCACAGAGAAACAAAACACAGGAAAATTCGCTCAGTGTCCATTCTTTATAATCCCTATTCGCTGGGCTCCCCCTCTTAGCTGAGCTGACAATAATAAAATAACTTTAGATTAGATATTTACTGTGGGGGATTTCGTAAAACTCTCCGTGGGCAGCCTTCTAGCCCACGGCCACAAGCAGTTCATTAGCTGGGGATCGCGAGAGCGGGCATGCCTCAGGAAAATATATTGTTACAAATGTATGTGTGCAGATCCCATATTTCTAAATGCAGTAGTTTACACATAATACATCAGCGAACAAGTCTATATTTTTTCAGATTTTTAACTTGGCTATATAATATAGTAATTTTGCTTTGACAAATAAATGATTAAAAAATTAGGCCAAATTTTAAATTTATTTGTGATAAGCCTAAAGTAATAAAAAGTGTTGTATTTAGTCTTTCAAATGCGCCAAACAGCAAATCTCAATTATTTGTGGACACAGAATTCCAAGTGAGTTTTTGTAACAGTGCACGCATAATTTGCGTAATTTCAAATAGTCATAACTACACAAATAATTAGCAATTGTGAAAATAAAATAATATGGGTCTCCTTATTTGATGTCTGGAATTCATGAAAAAAAATTCGACCATTTACGAGAAGGTCGTGTTTCATTGCTGTGCGATTTGACGTGGAATGACTCATATATTTCCACTTCGTACTATGTTGTGGCCACGATACATAACCATAAACATAGTATTTTCGGGACTTTCCAACTCTATCTCTTTACTTTTTTCAAGTAAAATTCCCGTGTTTTTCCTACTAGTCAATGGATTTTCTCCAAACATATTCATGTGTTCAGCATAAACAAGTAGCTGGAGTAACCCGTTCATTTCCAAACCTTCTTTGTTATTCTGGACATTCCTGATAGCATATTCTGGAGCAAATTAAAAAAAAAGTAAAGGTGAAAGTTCATCTGCTTGCATTAGCAATCAGTGAATGGGAAAAGCATTCGACAGAAACTCGCCTATACGGACTCTGCTTTACGTTTCATTGAAACACATTTTAATTAATCGAACGAGGTTCTTGGAAACACTAAATTCAATAAGAACACCAATTATATAAAACTTCTGACTTAACCGAGTCATGTGGCTTTCTGAAATTTATTAATAACTGATGTACTATGCCCTTATACTCCCATTTTTCTCCAATATCTGCCGAATAAATTAAACTGATCAATAGTCGAGAAGAATGGAGAAAGTTACACAACACAGAACTGCACGCATTGTATTCTTCAACTGACATAATTAGGAACATTAAATACAGACGTTTGAGATGGGCAGGGCATGTAGCACATATGGGAGAATCCAGAAATGCATGTAGAGTATTAGTTTGGGAGGCCGGAGGGAAAAAGACATTTAGGGAGGCCGAGACGTAGATAGGAAGATAATATTAAAATGGATTTGAGGGAGGTGGGATATGATGATAGTGAATGGATTAATCTTGCTCAGGATAGGGACGAATGGCGGCCTTATGGGAGGGCGGCAATGAACCTCCGCGTTCCTTAAAAGCTAGTAAGTAAGTAAGTAAGTAGGTAAGTACGAAAGTAAGTAAGTAAATAAGTATATTTATTAATATTAGACTATATTATGTTCTAATAGAACATATTCATGAATATTATGTAAAAGTGTTTTCCAGAGTTAAAGGTATCGAAGAGCCTGAATAAATTATTTTTAAACAGTGAAGCATAACACATTCATAACACACGTTTCTTTGGTTCCATTCTGAAATTCTCTTTAATGTATTGTACTTTAAACTCAATCGATTGGAATAATATTGGCAGTAACTGTTTGTGATTACATGAATGTTTCTACGAGAACTATAATTGTTTACATTAGCTAGTCAAAACCTTCACTTTTCACTTCGTAAAAAAAAAAGAGAATTCAATATTCAATGCAATGGCCAACACCTTCCTACGACTTATGAATCCAAATATCCAAAAATTTGGAGTTATTTTCGATAGTAATTAACATGGAGCAACCATTTGAAATACATTTCTGAAAAGCTCGTAAAAGATTGATAATAATAATAATAATAATAATAATAATAATAATAATAATAATATCTATTTATTTATTCTGGCGAAGTTAAGGCCATCAGGCCTTCTCTTCCACTTAGCCAGAAACAAAAGAACCTCATAGAGTTTTACAGACTAATATTTAAAGAACACTAATAAAATTTACATAGTTATACAAGCACAAGTCGAGTAAAATAATGCGAACATACTAAATTATAATTACAAAATGATATAAGACTAGAAGTTACACTCAATGAATATGCAAACGGTAAGTGAACCAATATTACAAATTACAAGAGTAGCAAATTCAAACCTAAATTATAAGTATGCAACTATGAGGAAAATTACATATAGTCACACATATACACACGAAGTACAATTAAACCTGAAGATTCTCCCTTCTAAAAAAAACTAGCAGGAAAGAAATGGGGATGCTCTAGGAATACTTTGAACACTACATACAAAATGTTTATACAGCATGTGCTGACATACCGCGGAGAAATTTTAATTACTTCACCTCTCATAAATGAAATAGAATATGTTCAAAAACAAGCTCTCAGAATCATTACTGGTGGAATCAAAACAACTCCAATAGATTCTATGAGATTCCTCACTCATATTAACTGCATCAAAATTACAATAGGAGAAGAAGCATGATTCAATATGTAAAACTTATCAGATTACCACGATACAATTGGCATTCATACAGTCCTCTCTGTAGATTGAAAATTCAAAAAAGTTTCATATCCATGGTTCAAATATTACAACAGAAATTCAATGTCCGGAATTTAAAAGAATACTTACAAATTAAACCAAACACTTTAACTCTATTAAATATAGAATATAATCTAAATTTAACAGAAGAAATACTGAAATCAGAAGTAAACACTGAAATAATGAAACAATTGTCTTTAGAAACAATTCTTTTTAGGCACCCTCCACAAAAATGGCTTCATTTATACATTTTCATATTTTGATCTCCAGAGAACAAGGTGCCGGTGCAGGTGTTAAGTGCTGCCTCTTCTCAATTTATAGATCTCTTGGATATGGAACAACAAGTTTTGATGGAGAAATCATTACAATAAGTGAAATTCTCAGGAATCTTCTACGCTACATCAATGAATTTAAGAATCCAGTTTTACTGTCAGTCTCCTAAGCAGGTATTCTATCAATAGTCTCTAGGCACACACCTTCATCTCACACAGCAGAACTAACTAAAATGCTCTCTCAATTAATATCACTCAATAAAAGAATTGTATTATAATGGATACCATCCCATTGTGGAATCCTGGGAAACGAGAATGCGGATGATTTAGCAAAGAAGGGCAGTACTGCTACTTACACACCTGTTACTAAATCTACGTATTAGTCTGTGAAAAGATTTATTAAAACTACATACTTAGACTTTCTACAAGCAAAATTTGATAACACACTCTCAAGGGAAATATGGAACTCTCTGCATCGTAATCCACAGTTAATTCCCGATTTACCACGAAAATCGTCTGTAGCAGCATTTAGATTGGTAACAGGCCATGACTGTTTGGCCAAGCACGTGGATAGCATTGGAATATATCAGTTCCCTAACTGCTCAATGTGCAATTCAAACAAAGAAATGGATTCGGAACACCTCAAAATCTGTGCTTCAGTGGCTGACCATGATAATATCTTTGAAAACATTGGAGTGCAAGAGGTCAAATTACTTTATTGTCAAACGCCTGGCATTAGAAAAGAACAACTTCTTTTGTTGTAGATTTCGTAATAACTTAATTTAATGACATTAATGTGATAAATAATATAAAACTGACACACTCTTCTATAAATGCTATGAACCTGAAATGTAGAAAAAAACCTGTCGGCTAAAATAGTACTTCAAGCAAGAGACAGAGAGGGAGAGAGTGTCAAAAATTGAGAGAATAAACAAAACATTACACACTTACTGAAAAAAAAAAAACTTCGAATTGAATCACTACATCATTCTAATACAGGAATGCTCAGGGGAAAGTGCATCTCTGCGCCATAGTACATATACTTCTTGTGCGGCATCAATCGGAGGTAATCCGGAAGCCTCTGATTGAAAGCGCGCAGACAACTGCTCCGAATACAACCTAATCATGCGCATCACTAACCTATCGTCCCTTTTAATCTGCAAGTTTACTTAACTTCCAACCTGGATGTGAGAAAACATTCTTACAATAATGTGTACATACAATTATAAATATTAAGACACTTACATATTGGTCAAGTACTGAATTATTTGTACAAAGATTATAAACATTACATATTGTTGTGTATAGATGATAGCAGTGCTGAATATTATTTGTTTATGTGCTTATTGCTTTGATCTCTAATGTAATTTGGAAAAAGATTCTTTAAAAAGAATAGTTAGAATGAATGTAGGTATGAATCTGTTGAACAGGTTAAACTTACTTACATACGCAACAGTCATATTGAATAGTACATGAAGTTTTATGATGGGAAGTAAGTAATGTTTAACTGAGCTTACAAAGACGTGGGGTGGTGTACCATTCAATATGACTGTCGGATCAAAGCAATATACCTAAAACCTGAAGCAATACACCTGAACTTACAACGAGCGAAAACATTTGTCGAAAACGCTACATTTTTTTACCACAGTTATCTCGTCTGAACTTTAAAGAAATAAGTATAAAATGCCTTAAAAATTTTAGGGAAGATATTGACAAATTCAAAAATTATTTTCTTACAATACAGCCACACACAAAGGTACGTACTGAGTTAGATAATCTAGATAAACGATTATCTGAAATTATGAAATATTACAATTTCATATATCAAACCGATATTTTTGTAAACAAAAACATATTGAATATAAAACAAAAATTAATAATTAATTGCGATTAAAAATAAGAGTAATAATTTTAGAGGTATGCAGTAAGAAACACGCATAAAAATTATGGATTCATGCAAATTTGTTCCACATTACTTCCACAAGTAATGCAAGAAAGCTGAAACCACAGCCAATGAGGTACATGTATAACCCCGCAGACAAATGTGATAACGAAAAAGCAAATACTTCTTCAGTCGGCGCGGGAATATCTGGTTCACTAAAAAGGAAAAGTATTCGAACGGCATGAAGATAGTTCCTGTAAATTTTATCAAATATCCCTCCTTCGATTATATTCCTCATAACATAATTAAAATGTTTATGAAAAGAATTTCCTCTCACATAAAAAGTCGTGTGTATTGAAAACGCGTACTCATCTATGTGACAAATTTCAGCATTACTCTTTATAGCGAAGTATTTATCAAGACTTTCGGATGATTGAAACCAGGCAAAGTCCTTCGTAACACTAACACGCTCGAAACAATTAAATATATCTAAACAAAATATGGAATTTTTAACAGCTTCAATAATCCTATCATCTCCAGTTTGCTTTAAAAAATTTACATAATCATAGGCAATTGCGTACTCTATACCAGATTTCAGTAACTCATCAAATGTCATGATTTGGTTCTCTGCTCCAGGATCAACAAGAAGACTGGTAAAGAACGTCTGGTAAATAGTATTCACTGAGTAACACAGACACAAACAAAAGAAGAAGAAAATCCTAGCGTTCGTGCATCTGGGTTGTTCTGACACAGATACTCCCAAAATAACGGCCCACAGGTTCAGAAAAGTGTCAGACAATTTTAGATATTCACTTGATTCAACACTAGTGTATCTCCTGGAACACTTAGCCAGGATAAAAATAATTATCACTGAAGTTATATATACAGCGATCAGCACAAACCAAAAGTCTAACGAAAATATTCGAGTAATGATTCCAATTCTTGATAACGGTTTTCCACAAGGCACATACCAATAGACAGTGTATTCGCCGAATGTCACTGTATAGTCCATGTAGTCTACATAGTCATCACTTTCGGCAGTTAATTCCCCAAAGACCAAATCAGAAAAACCAAGTGGTATCAGATCGGATTGATCAGAGGACTTCATTCCTCGCCTCCGAATGTTTGTAAGTTGTAAGTTAAGTTTCTTGCAAACAAGATGAAGTAATGCTGTTTCATAATTATAAGAATACCACAGTGAATCGTCGTTATCATTACTCATCAACTCTGAATAATAAAACACTGTTGGAAATGCAAGCAATGGACAACCATGATAATTCATAGGTACTTGTAAAGAGGGCATGACGTACCGATCACATTTATGCAAGTCTTCTGTCCACCGCCAATGTCCGACATGAAGAATATCCAAATTCTTGCTGCATTTTGATTCCGACATATATGGAGCCCACGTGTACATATCAAGCACTTCACTCGTCTCATCAGGTATCAGCAGAAGAACATCTACCATTTTGTAACGCCACAAGTACGACTTTATTTCTTCCGCAATACGTTTTGTATCCCCTGAAGTCCTTCCGGTAATTATGACAAAAAATTTGCAACCTAAATTAGAAGAAACAGTGTCATTAAACAAAAAATTCATTTGAGTAACAATTTGTTTCATGTCTTCTCCATATATCACATAGTTGAGAAATCTTTGTCTTCGGAAATGCCCTGAAGATCTATGGATCATAATAGGCGATATGACCTGTTCGCTCATCGCTGTTGTGACTTCCTCACCCAAATCAAACTTTTCAAATTGTTTTCCATTTATTATCCTCAGTTTCTCGGATGGAAGCTCTTCTACTTCTAACAAGAATATAAATGGCTGCTGTGGATTGCTGTTGGAATATATTACATTGGCAACACATGTCGCTAAATCGGAATAATGTTTTTCATCGTTAGGTCTTGCAGCATTAGTCCAAAGACTCGTGAAGTATTGTATCACAGTAATGTAGATTATTGCCCATTCTAAATATCGCCACATCTTTATATCAAAAAACTGAACTCAGAAGAAATAACTCTCAAATTATGGTGTTTCCTGTGAGCTATATGCTTACAGACTGACGTTTGTGTTGTTGGTTTCAAAATATGTATACCCCAACACGACACAAATGTTGCGATATGAGATTAAATGTGGGTCTCTGTACGTCACGCGAAACTAGCAACATGTAGACATGTACAGTAGCACATATTTTTATAATATTCACATGAACAAAACCAATCGATGTTTAGGAAACAAAACTTAATACAAGTGGATCGACATATTCCTTAGGAAATTCTGTGCTCATAAAAATATATACTTCGTATCCAACTAAAGAATTTTATGGTCAGAAATCAAAGTAGATGTCATCATCCCAAGTATTTTTTTTTATTTTTTTGGGTTCTTTTACTACGCTGTATCAACATCTAGGTTATTTAGCGTCTGAATGATATGAAGGTGATAATGCCGGTGAAATGAGTCCGGGGTCCAGCACCGAAAGTTACCCAGCATTTGCTCGTATTGGGTTGAGGGGAAACCCCGGAGAAAACCTCAACCATGTAACTTTCCGCAACCGGGATTCGAACCCGGGCCACCTGGTTTCTCAGCCAGACACGCTGACCGTTACTCCACAGGTGTGGATTATCCCAAGTATCATATAATAGTAATAATAATAATCATAATCATCATCATCAATACAAATGTATCTTTTGTGTAAGAAAGTGTTATTTCGTTATCTTGTACATCTCTAAAGTAATATTGAAGTTGTGGAATATAATTCCCTTGCAGTTCATTTGCCGTGCAGTATAGGCCTATATTGCTACTTTGGTATCTTTTCAATTGCAATTATTACTGTTGTGTTATCTGGTCTATGGACTGAAGATCTACATATTTAATCGATTCTTGATACTGTATGTACCTATTCCTTATAAGCAGGGTTGGGATTCTAAGGTTGTAGCCTTTTCTATTCTTGTAAGGTATCTAGATTATTTTAACACAATTTTTTCGTTTCATGCATCCTGCCGTAAAATACGTGAATCATATAGAATTTAAAAAAATTCTAATTGGCACATATAAACTTAAAAAGGGCCAATGAACCATAATAACCATGAAAGAATAAGTAGGGGGCAAAACTAAAAAACATGCCTGAGGACTGAAGAAAAAAACACGCATGCGCAAAATAATGACTGCAACGATGCGACGTCAAGCTGTACATGAAGTTTCAGAGCTTCAGTCCGTGTGTGTGTGTGGTTAGTTGTGATCAGTTGAAATGTTTAAAGTGATCGAGCACCCCGCCGACTGTGAGATGCGCTCTGTTATCCGTTCCTTGAATGCTAGAAACATCAAACCAGCTGACATTCATCGTCAGATTCGTGATTTATATAGTGATGATGCCATTAGTGATGGAATGGTTAGGAGATGGGTTAGGAAGTTCAAAGAGGGCCGCGTCTGTTTGCATGACGAGCAGCATACCGGTCGGCCATCTTTGATCAATGACGATTTGGTGCGTGCTGTCGATGAAAAAATTCATGAGGACAGGAGGTTCACAATTTCTTCGCTTTCCTTGAATTTTCTACAGAGGTCACGGAGTGTTCTCTATAAAATTGTGACTGATCGATTACGATATCGAAAATTATGCTCACGATGGGTACCCAAGATGCTCAGCGAGGAACACAAAACCAAACGAGCTTCCAGTGCATTGAGCTTTCTCACTCGTTACAGTAAGGCGATGAGTTTCTTGACCATATCGTGGCATGTGACGAGACTTGGGTGTCTCACATGACACCTGAATCGAAGCAGCAGTCCATGGAATGGAGGCACACTGCATCGCCAAGGAAAAAGAAATTCAAACAAACCATGTCAACACGCAAGATCATGTGTAATGTTTTTTGGGACAGAAAAGGAGTCCTACTCATCGAATTCTTGCCTCGGGGTGAAAGCATTAATAGAGAAACCTATTGTCAGACCTTGAAGAAGCTCTGTCGCGGAATTCAGAACAAGAGACGTGGGATGCTGACCGACAGACTTGTGTTGCTTCATGACAAAGCTTTCCACACACAGCTCGTGACACCCAAAATCTCATCTCGGTCCTATACACAGACCGAAATTTCATCAGAAAATTTCTTCCCCCATGAAGACTGGAAACAGCACACATTTCGTAACGCGAGTCTCTAATTTTGCATTTATTACTTAACACTTATGTGAGTCTGTATTAAGGGTATATGTACGTGAACGACCACAAATATTATCAGAAAATGCAGGCTCTAAATTTCTCAAAATTTATAAGGAAATGAACTCGCAATTGGACAAAAATTACAAGGTACCACAACAAGACTTACTAGAACTTAAATATCTGATAAAATTTTAAAAAAGGTTGCTAATAATATTTTTTTTTTTTAGAATTCACATTTTACTTTACATTAAATTTTCCAAAATTTTAAAATTTTCACACATATTATTTCATAGCTCCACAACCATTAAAGATAGAATTCCGAAATTTTGTACTCTGATTTAACATGCATTTATGCAAAAGGTAGACTACAATAATGCCCATTCCTTTGAAAATAGTAAAATTAGGTCACAAAACATTATGTAAATTTTAATATATTTTGTATAGGACAAATATAGAATTAATTGTATTAAAATAAACAATTCTACATGTCTGAAAGTAGTGTAATTTTAAGAAATAAGTGTTTATTACATGCAGGAAAAGTATTTAAAATGCCAGGGAGACCATAATAATGTTATGGTTACCAAATGATGTAACTGGAGATTTTTTTTTTTAATACTTTGATAAAACTGGGTTGAAAAATATTATTAGTAACCTTTTGTATAATTTTATCAGATATTTAAGTTCTAATAAGTCTTGTTGTGGTACCTGGTAATTTTTGTCCAATTGTGAGTTCATTTTCTTATAAAATTTTGGAAATTTAGTGCCTGCATTTTATATATGATAATATTAAATAATTTTGTGGTCATTTACGTACATATACCCTTAAGTTACTTTATTTATATTTACACATGAATAAGTGATTAATTTATTTTTAAACCTTTTTTGGAATAAATCATCTAATGAAACTCTCACTTTCTCTTTCCTCCATTTGATGAAATATTAATGACATTTGAGCCGTTCATTTATCACTGTCACCATAATAATGAAGAATGTAATTAATTTAAAATTAAAAATATTAATTGCTAGAAAATAATTTTTGGCTGTTATCTACATTCAGAAAATGTTTACCACAGTTATTGTGTTATTGTTATTTCTCCTGTTCCTTCTTTGTAGGTTATTTAACGGTGTTCTATCTATTACTTAGATATTTAGCTTCGATGGTATTGGAGAAAACGAGATGTTATTTGGCGAAATGAGAGTGAAGATTCGCCATAGATTACCTGACATTCGTTTTACTGTTGGCGAAACCTCGGAAAATCTGAACCGAGAATTGATCCCGCCACCGATCGCATCTGTCAACCGGCACACAAGCTCCATAGCCGAATGAGCTAATCCTGTGGTTCCTAATCTCTGCCTGTGAACGTTCAGTTTAAATAACATCACAACATAATGGTGGGTGTTTATTGTAATTGTGGTTGCATGGCAGCTGAAATAAGCACTTTCTTGCATTAAATCAGTTTAACTATAAATTATGGGATAGCAATATAGTCGTTTCGTCGTGCGACAGTGTGGTCCAGATCTGCAGAACTGCAGCTGTTTATGATACGGACTGGCGATGACATAATGCTAAGAATTGAATTATGCACTTTGTGACTATTAGTAAGTTAAGTTAGGGCATACGGTATGTATGTATTTATTCACACTGCAATGGGTATATACCCTGTGGCAGTGGTAACTAATTACCCTCAATAATGACAAAAATAAACTTATTAATTAAAAATACAATTAGGAATAATACTAATAATTAATACTAACAATAATGTATAATAATAGTAATAATAATAATAATAATAATAATAATAATAATAATAATAATAATAATAGGGAATATCCTAAATTAAATGAAGCACGATCACTTAAAATAATTCTAATTTGTATCTTAAATCCTTGTTCGAACTAAAACCCACGAGTATGATATGTTCATATCTGCACAAGCACCTTTCAACATTACACTCATTTCGCTGTCAACTCACTCACTGCACTGGAACTACGACACATTTCACTGATTCTATCCTGATTTCACTAACACTTCAAAAACATTTCACTGTTCAAATACTTTGCACTGCCACTATAACTATAAAACTTCACTGACAGGAACACGTTTCACTTACACAACACACTTCACCGATACAACACACTTCACTGACACAACATAATTCTTCACTGATACAACACTTCAATAACAACATATCATTTACACCCTTTAAATACTGTGTATAATTACCATCTATTAGTAAAGTTCTTAAGACTATTTTTAAATGCATTTTTGGTTGTTGGTAAAGCCTTTAGTAAGTCTGCAGGTAAAGCATTCCAGTCCCTGATAGTACGATTGAGAGAAGAAAACTTTCCAGTGTCCGTCCTCTGTCTTCTTTCCCTCAATTTATATGAGTGGTCGTTCCTTGAAGAGTAATTTGGCGGCTGCAACCTATTTTTTATTTCTCTCCAGGCAGACTCACCTCTGTATGTTTTGAACAGTGCGCATAATCGAATTCGCGTTCTCCTGTCCGTGAGTGTGTCCCATTTTAATGGTGATGTGTGTTGTATTACCAACTGCATATTTTTTAACTTGGTTATTTAACGACGCTGTATCACATACGAGGTAATTTAGGGTGGGTGGGATTGGTGATAGCGCGATGGTATTTAGCGAGATAAGGCGGAGGATTCACCATCGATTACCTGACATTTGCCTTACGGTTGGGAAAAACCTCAGAAAAAGCCCAACTATATAATCAGCCCGAGCGGGGATCGAACTCAAGCCCGAGTGCAACTCTGGATCGGCACCAACATCATATTAATCTGTGTGTTTTATGGAGAGTGGTTGGATTTTAATCATGGGTGAGGAGGGAGAAAACTACAAATTAGAACCAGTTGCGCACAGAATGTACTGTCAAAAGAACCGTGCACTGGATTTAAGGGCAAATTGTGATAATGTAATGCAATTATATGTATAATTGCTGAATAAATTCACTTCTACTATACAGCTTCAGTAGAGAGCACAGAATATCTCTGAGGGTGTCAGTTTGCACTGCATAAGTATTTGATATTGATTTTTCCACTCATGCTATGGTAAGTGTAGTATTATGTTCTACTAGCCGTACCCGTGCGCTCCGCTGCACCTGTTAGAAATAAATATGAAGTAATTACATAATTAAAATAAGACGTTTGATCCAGGGAACATTCGTGTTTGATAGAAGGATAAATCGTTTAATATGTTACTTAATTTAAATTGTATTTAAATAATTAAAATGCTGTAATTTTGGTCCAGAGAGCACTCATTTGGTGCAATAAGAATTCCTTTAACATGTTTCTTAATTGTTATTACATGCAACCATAGTTTAATGAAGATTGACATATCGTTTAGTTTCAATGTGTATACTTTATATTTCTTACTATATGTCTCAGAAGTTACTGTAATAACATCGTACAATTATGTCCATCTAGAGAAACTACACTTTCCAATGGTGAAATAATAATTAAACAATTAATTCGCTTCCGATATTACTTGATACACACACAGAAACATTCTCTTAGGCTATGTTAATTGTTGTTGTCCAAGGTCCCTTTTAGACGAAGTCATTTCTTTTTATTTCACTACAGCGCCTTAGATGGCGTTATTGTAATTTTAAAACTCATTTATCTCATTAAATATCAGTCCTATCAAAATTTTGTAAAGAATAAAACTTATCGGAAATTATTTTTAAAGAAACGTTTGCTATGTAATATTTTTCGTCAAAGTCAATAATAAGCGAGATATTTCGATTTATTTAATTCTGGCCCCCTTATAACCCCCCTTTTAAATAAAGTATTTTGAATGACATATAGCCTGAAATCTAAGTTACAACGAACTTAATTTATATTCCAATTTTCATCGAAATCAGTTCAGCCATTATCGCGTGAAAAGGTAACAAACATCCAGACAGACAGACCGACATACAAACAAAAATTTCAAAAAAGCTATTTTCGGTTTCAGGATGGTTAATTATACATGTTAACACCAATTATTTTTGGAAAATCGGAAATTACCAGAAAAATTTTGGCTACAGATTTATTACTCGTATTAGTATAGATAAGATTCACGTATTTTTGGGCAGGATGCATGAAACGTAAAATTGTGTGTTAAAAATTCTATAGATACATTATAAGCAATATAAAAGGCTGAATCCTTGGAATCCCGACCCTGCTTATAAGGAATAGGTACATATCTAGAATCGGGTAAATCGCATCTTCCATCCATAGACCAGATAGGCTAACACATATGCCTACCAGGAATAATTATTCCAAATGGAAAGACGCCGAAGTAGTAATATAGCACAGTGCAATATACTTGCACTGAAAATGAACTGCAAGGGAATTATGTTCCAGTACTTCAATGTCATTATCATTATTATATACAAATTCAAAACTTCCGTTATTCACAGTCATATTGGCTTTTTCCAGAGGTAAATCGAGAAAATTCCTTGATCCCTTATTTTTCTCTCTGAAACTATTACTTTATTAGTATTTATGGTGTATAACATGCTGATTAGGAGGCTATTTTACATAACTTAATATAAAATACATTAAATGACAGGACAGTGGCAATACAAGTTTGTGCACAAACAATATAGCAGCACAGTACAAATTTAATTTACTTTATTAGAGTTCATCTTCATGAAGAAGCATGTTTGGTATCCCTTTATGTATGGGAAATTTTCTTCCCGATTCTGGGGAGACGAATTCTCCATTGATGACTTCGACCTCAAGCAAAACATGGTGAACTTTCTTCAGGAATTCAAAATATCATTTTCATAATCATCACTCAGGGTCTGCGGCAAGTCACCAGAATGGCCAATACTATCAGCAGCATTCCAGAGTGTTTCCCAGTCCAGTTTTGGAATTATTCTCAGAACAAACTCTGAGATAAATTCAGTTTCTAGCATTTTGATGTCCTTGGCGCTTGTGGAGTGTCGCCGTCTTGGGTCTATGTTCTTCCATGGAGTGGATTCCCTGTTTCTCCAGATATTCCTCTATCTTCAGGTTATCCATGCTCTCAACTGCCACAGAACGCCAGAGTTTCTGGTACTCATCGTCCACAGGCAGAGCTGCTGCCTTGTTTGTGAAGAACACAATCTTCTTCTTGTCAATCGGTCGCGAGATGTATAATGATCTCATTCTGCAGAGCCTTGAGGGTTTTACTACAATGTGGCAAAAATTCCTGAACGTCTTCCAACAGAATTCCTGCAAGACTCTTCAAGTCTTGTTGCGTCAACAAACGCAGTTGATTTCGGTAGTAGGACAATATATTGAATTTTCTCTCTTAATTTTTGGTGTCTTCAGTTATAAAAATTAATAAGGACGATATTGAAGCACGGAGATCAATATGTATGGACCACATCCAATTATATATTTAGTTATGTTGTACCATATTTGATCTGAATGCATTTCCCCAAATATCTCCGTAACTAATTGTAAAGTTACCGGATACACACTATCACGTCCTCTTGTTATGGGGTGACATTTGTTGAAATTCACGGATATTGCTTTCATCATCTACACATTAATTTTGTCTATTCACATTTTCCTATGTATTAGTCTATATCGATGTATGAAAGGTCTAAATTATACAATGTAATTACTTCGTGGCCCGTTTGTTGCTTGGAGAAAGCAAGAGAGTTCACCTAACAATTACAAATCAGTCACACATTTGTGATTAGTAACGGAAGGTTAGAATGCTTTGTATGAAGGAATAACATAATATTGAATGACTTGGGTGTTGAATAGGATCTCGTTAATCGTCAAGCATTATCGACTATATGCCTAGTTCCGCACTCTGCAATTCGTTTAATTCACGGAAAAACTTGCAAACTCTGGTGTTGTTGCATTTGTGAGCAGAATTAATAACAATTCGAATTAATTATTTTGTATGCAATGTTTGAATTTGGTATTCCCAAGAAACTAGTTCGATTAACTAAAATGTGTCTTAGTGAAACTTACAGCAGAGTCCGTATAGGCCAGTTTCTATCTGATGCTTTTCCAATTCACTGCGGGCTAAAGCAGGCAGATGCACTATCACCTTCACTTTTTAACTTCGCTCTAGAATATGACATTGGGAAAGTTCAGGATAACACAGAGGTTTTGGAATTTGAACGGGTTACATCAGCTTCTTGTCTATGCGGATGACGTGAATATGTTAGGAGAAAATCCACAAACGATTAGGGAAAACGCGGAAATTCTAGTTGAAGCAAATAAAGAGATACGGTTGGAACTAAATCCCGAAAATACTAAGTATATGATTATGTCTCGTGGTCAGAATATTGTACGAAATGGAACTATAAAAGTTGGAGGTTGATCCTTCGAAGAAGTGGAAAAATTCAAATATCTTGGAGCAACAGTAACAAATGTAAATCATACTCGGGAGGAAATTAAACGCAGATTAAATATTGGAAATGCCTGTTATTATTCGATTGAGAAGCTTTTATCATCTAGTCTGCTGTCAAAAAATCTGAAAGTTAGAATTTATAAAACAGTTATATTACCGGTTTTTCTGTATGGCTGTGAAACTTGGACTCTCACTTTGAGAGAGGTACAGAGATTGAGGGTGTTTGAGAATAAGGTTTATAGGAAAATATTTGGGGCTAAGAGGGATGAAGTTACAGGAGAATGGAGAAAGTTACACAACGCAAAGCTGCACGCATTGTATCCTTCACCTGACATAATTAGAAACATTAAATCAGACGTTTGAGATGGGAAGAGCATGTAGCAAGTATTGGAATCCAGAAATGCTTATAGAGTGTTAGTTGGGAGGCCGGAGGGGAAAAACCTTTGGGGAGGTCGAGACGTAGATGGGAAGGTAATATTAAAATGGATTTGAGGGAGGTGGGATATGATGGTAGGGACTGGATTAATCTTGCTCAGGATAGGGACCAATGGCGGGCTTATGTGAGGGCGGCAATGAACCTCCGGGTTCCTTAAAAACCAGTAAGTAAGTATACAATGTTTAACGGACTGTATAATTCCTTTCTCAATTGGCTTTATCTTACCACATAGATTGGGTAGGCAATAAGTTGTCAGTACAAGAGAAAAACATGGAAGACGTCTCGTATTATTGACCAGTTCGTGAAACAAGTGAACATGCAAGGGTATGGACATGAAATATCGTTGTTTCTTGATGATTCAACAAGCCATGTTGATCTTAAACCTACAATGGGTACATGTATTTGACGCTCATTGATGTATACATGAGGTAATCGATTATCCCAGTAGTAAAATTATTATAACTGCATACTTTTACTATTAACAGAAACCAAAAACATCTCATATTGGTACACAGATCCCTTTTAACTATTACAGTAAATCCAAACATCAACTCTGTCTTCATTGCAAACAGGCCTGTCACATTTTGAACAACAAATTTTTGTCTTCCGATATTTGAACCATGGGCAAAGATGACAGCATCCATACTTAGCCTTCATATGTGGTAGTTCAGTAACTCCGGGGATGAGATTTTTTCTCCCTCTGTAGTCAAATTTGAATAGTCGCCCTACCCATTTTCGAAGTAGATGTGCATGTGATGCTCAATATTTTAGGCACGTGTACACTATCTAGAACTGTACCAAGATGTAAAAATTTATTGAACCACGTCTGTGAAACGTTAGCAAAGAACAAATTAGATAATGCGAGATTCCAGAATACCTCTGCTTCGGCAATTCAGTGTAGCCTATAATGTGTTAATCTCGAAATTTAAATGCATATTTGATATAATTATTCGTTTCTTTCGTATATTCTTTACCGTTTCAAGACACTATTACTGTAAATATACTTAATTGTATACTCGTGTGTGTGTGCGTGCTTGCGTGTCTGTGTGTTTTTTTGTGTGAATGTGTGTTTTTTGTGTGTGTGTGTTTTTTTGTATTTGTGTATGTGTTTTTGTGTTTGTGTATGTGTTTCTTGTGTGTTTTTGTTTGTGTGCAGGCTTAGTTAAAAGTTCCGCCCCACCTAATTAATTTTTAAGCATGTGGTTCAGTGACATGAAACTTGATATATGGGGATAACCATACACTAAGAACTCAATAATGGTATTATCGAGTTTTTTCTACTTCCGGTTTAACCGGAAGTAACTCCAACTCTCTTATTTTAAATGGAAGAGCCAATATATATATATATATATATATATATATATATATATATATATATATATAATTTTTTAATAGTACTAATTAAGAGCTTTTCAAAAAGTACCCACACTCCCTGTCCATCTCAAACGTCTGAATTTAATGTTCCTAATTGTGTTATGGGAAGAATACAAGCCTCGCAATTCTGCGTTGTATAACTTTCTCCGTTCAACCTTAACTTCCTCTCTCTTAGCTCCAATTATTTTTCTAAACTCCTTAATCTCACACACCCTGAAGCTATGTTCCTCTCTCAAAGTGAGAGTACAAGTTATACAACCATACAGAACCGGTAATTCTTTCATTCATAGTGTTCAGCCCAAGGGCAAGTCTTTCACTACAAACCCAGTATTCTCCAGTTCTTTCCTACTTTCTGCCTTCCTCTTTGTCTTCTCATATGATCCACAAATCTCAATGTATCTATCATCAGCCGGTAATATAACTGTTTTATAAATTTTAACTTTCAGATTTTTTATAGCAGACTGGATGACAATAGCTTCTCAACCGAATAACAACACGCATTTCTCATATTCATTTCGTGATCAACTTCCTCTCGACCATCATTTATATCTGATACTTTTTCTCCAAGATATTTCCATTTTTCCATCTTTTCAAAGGGTATATATTTCCAGTTCGTACTATGTTATGGTCACGGTACATAACCATATACATAGTATTTTCGGGATTTTCCAACTCTATCTCTTTACTTTTTTCAAGTAAAATTCCCGTGTTTTTCCTAGTAGTCCATGGATTTTCTCCAAACATATTCATGTGATCAGCACAAACAAGCACCTGATGTAACCTGTTCATTTCCAAACCTTCTTTGTTATTCCGGACTTTCCAGATGGCATATCTTGGAGCAAATTAAAAAATATAATCTTCATCTTACGATGTTGGATGACGTATATACGTCCGTTGATGTGACATTTTAATGAATTTAAATACTATTATAGTCACAATCATGCAATGGTATGAAAGAAAAATTTCACAACCTCGACATGATTGTAACTATAATAGTATTTAAATTCATGAAATTAAAAAAGTAAAGGTGATAGTCCATGTGCTTGCATTAGCCATCAGTGAATGGGAAAAGCATTAAACAGAAACTTTCCTATACGGACTCTGCTGTAAGCTTCACTGAAACACATTTTTATTAATCGAAATAGTTTCTTGGAAACACTAAATTCAACAAGAACATCTATAATATAAAACTTCTGACTTAACCGAGTCATGAGGCTTTCTGAAATCCATTAATAACTGATGTGCATGCCCTTATACTCCCATTTTTCTCCAATATCTGCAGAGTAAAATTAACTGGACAATAGCCTATTTATTACGTCTAAAACAATATTGATGAGCCCCAATAATTTCATCCACATATATAGTTAATCTTCTCAAAAGAATATTGGATAAAATTTTGTACGATCTCAACAAATGTGATATTGCTCGAAAGTTACTTTTTCTATTATTATTATTATTATTATTGTTATTATTATTATTATTATTATTATTATTATTATTATGTTAAGGTGTATTTATTAATATTAGACTATATTATAGTATTTTCTAATAGAACATATTCATGAATATTATGTAAAAGTGTTTTCCAGAGTTAAAGGTATCGAAGAGACTGAAAAAATTATGTTTAAACAGTGAAAATTAACACATTCATAACACACGTTTCTTTGGTTCTATTCTGAAATTTATTTAATATATTTTACGTTAAACTCAATAGTTTAGAATAATGTTGGCAGTAACTGTTTGTGATTACACGAATGTTTCTAGGAGAACTATAATTGTTTACGTTAGCTAGTCAAAATCTTTACTTTTCACTTAGTAAAAAACAAAGAGAATTCAATATCCAATACAGTGGCCAACACCTTCCTAGGACTTATGAATCCAAATATCCAAATATCTTGGATTTATTTTCGATAGTAAGTTAACATGGAGCAACCATTTGAAATACATTTCTGAAAAAGCTCGTAAAAGATTAATAATAATAAAAAAAATATTTTTGGCGACCTGGTTGGCGAGTTGGTAAAGCGCTGGCCTTCTATGCCCAAAGTTGCGGGTTCGATCCCGGGCCAGGTCGATGGCATTTAAATGTGCTTAAATGCGACAGGCTCATGTCAATAGATTTACTGGTATGTGAAAGAACTCTTACGGGACAAAATTCAGGCACATCCGGCGACGCTGTTATAACCTCTGCAGTTGCGAGCGTCGTTAAATAAAAGATAACATTTTTTTTCTATTTATTTATTCTGGCGAAGTTAAGACCATCAGGCCTTCTCTTCCACTTAGCCACAAAACAAAATAAGATCATACAATTTTACAGACTAATATTTAAAGAACAGTAATAACAATTTATATAGTTATAAAAGCACAAGTCGAGTAAAATAATGCGAAGAAAACAATATAAGGCTAAAAGTTACACTCAATGATTATGCAAGCGGTAAGTGAACCAATATTACAAATTACAAGAGAAGCAAATTCAAATAACTATACAATACTGAGGAAAATTACATATAGTCACACATAGCTATACACAATGTAGAATTAAACCTGAAGATTCTCCCTTCTAAAAACACTAGCAGGAAAGAAATGGGGATGTTCTAGGAACACTTTGAACACTATTTACAAAATGTTTATACAGCCAGTGCTGACATACTATGGAGAAATTTTAATTACTTCACCTTTCACAAACGAAATAGAATATGTTCAAAACCAAACTCTTAGGCTCATTACTGGTGGAATCAAAACAACTCCAATAGACTCTATGAGATTCCTCACTAATATTAACAGCTTCTAAATGACTGATTCAATATAAAAACTTAGCAGATTTCCAGGAAACAATTGGCATTCATATAGTCTTCTCTGTAGATTGAAAACTCAAAGTTTCATATCCATGGTTCAAGAATTAAAACAGAAAATCAATATCCCGAATTTAAAAGAAAACTTACAAATTAAACCAAACCCTTTAACTCTATTAAATATAGAATATAACCTAAATTTAACAGAAGAAATACTGAAATCAGAAGTAAACCCTGAAATGATGAAACAATTGTCTTTAGAGACAATTAATATTAGGTAACCTCCACAAAACTGGCTTCATTTATACACTGACGGAGCCTTGATCTCCAGGGAACAAGGTGCCGGTGCAGGTGTTACGTGCTGTCTCTTCTCACTTTATAGATCTCTTGGATATGGAACAACAAGTTTTGATGGAGAAGTCTTTGCAATAAATGAAAGTCTGAGGAATGTTCTGTGCCACATCAATAAATTTAAGAATGCAGTTATATTGTCAGACTCCAAAGCAGCTATTCTATCAATAGTCTCTAAACACACACCTTCATCTCAAACAGTAGAAATAACTAAAATACTCTCTCAATTAATATAACTCAATAAAAGAATTGTATTCCAATGGATACCATCCCATTGTGGAATCCTGGGAAACGAGAATGCGGATGCTTTAGCAAGGAAGGGCAGCACTGCTACTTACACACTTGTTACTAAATCTACGTATTACTCTGTGAAAAGATTTATTAAATCTACATACTTAGACTTCAACAAACAAAATTTGATAACACACTCTCAAGGGAAAAAATAGAACTCTCTGCATCATAATCCACAGTTAATTCCCGATTTACCACGAAAATCATTTGTAGCAGCATTTACATTATATATTATTTTAATGTACCGAAGTACATATAATATTTCCATGCAGATATTCTGCGTCATCATACGATGAAAGAGTAATGGAACGGAGAAAAATTCGTGATTTAAGACGGCGCTTATTCCGTCGGATCCCGGCCAACTAGTCACTCATCATGAGTGCACCTCAGCACATGTGTGGACTTCAGTCCTACGTTCATAGACATCTATGACGTAGTGCAGAGGGCGGCCACTAGAAGGAACTCAAGAGTTGGAACTTAAAACTGAGACGATTCTGTCCGGCGCCGGGGTGGGTATCCGGTGTGGCTTAGTGGATAAAGCATCAGCACGTAGAGCTGAAAACCCGGGTTCAAATCCCGGCGCCGGAGAGAATTTTTCTCCGTTCCATTACTCTTTCATAGCATTTAGATTGGCAACAGGCCATGACTGTTTGGCCAAGCACCTGCGTAGAATTGCAATATATCAGTCTCTAACTGCCCATTGTGCAACTCAAACGAAGAAATGGATTCGGAACACCTCAAAATCTGTGCTTCATTGCCTGAAAAATATTGGAGTGCAAGAGGTCAAATGACTTTATTGTGAAACGCCTGGCATTAGAAAACAACAACTACTTTTTGTTGTAGATTTCGCAATATCTTATTTTAATGACATTAATTTGATGAATAATAAAAACTAACACTCTCTTCTATAAATGCTACGAATCTGAAATGTAGAAAATCATCTATCGGCTAAAGTAGTACTTCAAGCAAAAAGAGAGAGAGAGAGAGAGAGAGAGAAAATTGAGACAAAACAGAAAACATTGCATACCTACTGAAAAAAATACTCTGAATCAAATCACTACATCATTCTAATAAATGAATGTTCGGCAGAAAGCGCGTATCTGCGCCATAGTACATATACTACTTGTGCGGCATCAATCGGAGGTAATCCGGAAGCCTCTGATTGAAAGCGCGCAGACAACTGCTCCGAATACAACCTAATCATGCGCAGCACTAACCTAGTGTCCCTTTTAATCTGTGAGGTTACTTCACTTCCAAAGTGGATGTGAAAATGCATTCTTACAATAATGTGTACATACAATTAGAAATAATAAGACACTTACATAGTGGTCAAGTACTGAAATATTTGTAGAAAGATTACATATATTACATATTGTTGTGTATAGATGATACCAGTGCTGAATATTTTTAGTTTATATGGTTATTACTTTGATCTGAAATGTAATTTCGAAAAAGATTATTTAAAAAGAATAGTTAGAATGAATGTAGGCATGAATCTGTTGAACAGGTTAAACTTACTTATGCAACAGTCATGTTGAATAGTACATGAAGTTTTGTGATGGGTAGGACGTCATGTTTAACTGAGCTTACAAACACGTGGGGTGGTGTACCATTCAAAATGACTGTCGCATTAAAGCAATATACCTAAAACCTGAAGCAATACACCTGAACCTACAACGAGCGAAAACATTTGTCGAATAAACTACATATTTTTACCACAGATATCTCGTCTGAACTTTAAAGAAATAAGTATAAAATGCCTTTAAAATATTATGGAAGATATTGACAAATTCAAAAATTATATTCTTGCAATACAGCCACACACAAAAGGTACGTACTGAGTTAGATAATGTAGATAAACGATTGTCTGTTATTATGAAATATTAAAATTTCGTATATCAAGCCGATATTTTGTAAACAAAAACATGTTCAATATAAAAAAATTAATAATTCAATGCGATTAAAAATAAGAATAATAATTTTAGAGGTGTGCAGTAAGAAATACGCATAAAAATAATGGATTCATGCAAATTTGTTCCACATTACTTCCACAAGTAATGCAAGAGAGCTGAAACCACAGCCCATGAGGTACATGTATAACCCCGCAGACAAATGTGATAACGAAAAAGCAAATACTTCTTCAGTAGGCGCGGAAATATCTGGGTACCTATGTCGGAAAACTATTCGAATGGCATGAAGATAGTTTCTGTAAATTTTATCAAATATCCCGACTTCTATTATATTCCTCATAACATAATTAAAATATTTATGAAACGAATTTCCTCTCACATAAAAAGTCATGTGCATTGGAAACGCGTACTCATCTATGTGACAAATTTCAGCATTACTGTTCATCACTAAGTAGAAATCAAGACTTTCGGATGCTGCAAAACAGGCAAAGTCCTTCGTAACAATAACACGGCCGAAACAATCATATATATCTGAATAATATACGAAATTGTTAACAGCTTCAATAATCTTTTCATCTCCAGTATGCTTCAAAACAGTTGCATACTTTCTGCTTGTCGTTCCGTACTCTATACCTGATTTCAGTACCTCATCAAATGTCATGATTTGGTTCTCTTCACCAGGATCAACAAGAAGACTAGTGAAGAACGTCTGGTAAATAGTATTCACTGAGTAACACAAACAGATGAAGAAGAACATGAAAATCCTAGTGTTCGTGCATCTGGGTAGTTCTGACACAGACACTCCCAAAATAACGGCCCAAAGATTTAGAAAAATGTCAGACAATTTTAGATATTCACTTGATTCAACACTAGTGTATCTCCTGGAACATTTAGCCAGTATAAAAATAATTATCACTGAAGTTATATGAACAGCGATCAGCACAAACCAAACGTCTAACGAAAATATTCGAGTAATGGTTCCAATTCTTGATAACGGTTTTCCACAAGGCACATACCAATAGACAGTGTATTCGCCGAATGTCACTGTATAGTCCATGTAATCTACATATGCATCACTTCCAGCAGTTAATTTCCCAAAGATGAAATCAAAAACACCAAGTGGTATCAGTTCGAATAGTTTAGAGTGGTTCAATCCTGGCCTCCAAAAGTTTGTAAGTTGTAAGTTAAGTTTCTCGCAAACAAGATGAAGTAATGATGTTTCATAATTTAAAGCATTCCGCAGTGCATTCTCTGTATTATATCTCATCCAATGTGAATAATAAGCGATTGTAGGAAATGCAATCAATGGACAACCATGAAAATTCATAGGTGTTCCGACAGAGGGCATGACGTACCGATCACATTTATGCAAGTCTTCTGTCCACTGCCAATGTCCGACATGAAGAATATCCAAATTCTCAGTGCATTTTGATTCTGACAAATATGGCGCCCACGTGTACATATCAAGCACTTCACTTGTCTCATCAGGTATCAACAGAAGAACATCTACCATTTTGTAACGCCACAAGTAGGACTTTATTTCTTCCGCAATACGTTTTGTATCCCCTGAAGTCCTTCCGGTAATTATGACAAAAAATTTGCAACCTAAATTAGAAGAAACAGTGTCATTAAACAAAAAATTCATTTGGGTAGCAATTAGTTTCATGTCTCCTCCAAATATCACGTAATTTAGAAATCTTTGTCTTCGGAAATGCCCTGAAGATCTATGGATCATAATAGGCGATATGACCTCTACGCTCATCGCTTTTGTGACTTCCTCACCCAAACCAAAATGTTCAAATGGTTTTCCATTTATTATCCTCAGTTTCTGGGATGGAAGCTCTTCTACTTCTAACAAGAATATAAATGGTTGCTGTGGATTGCTGTTGGTATGTATTGCATTGGCAACACATGTCGCTAAATCTGAATAATTTTTTTCATCGTTAGGTCTTGCAGCATTTGTCCAAGGACCCGTGAAGTATTGTATCACAGAAATGTAGATTATTGCCCATTCTAAATATCGCCACATTTTTATATCAAGGAACTGAACTCAGAAGCAGTAACTCTCAAAGTCAGGTTTTTTCTGTGCGCTGTATGCTTACAAACTGACGTTTTTGATGTCGGTTACAAAATATGTATACCCTAACACGAGAGAGTATTGCGATATCTGATGAAATGTGGCTCATTATGTGTCACGCGAAACTAGCAACACGTAGACACGTACAGTACCTCATATTTTTAAATATTTATATGAAAATAACCAATCGATGTTTAGGAAACGAAACTTAATACAAGTGGATCGACATATTCATGAGGAATTTCTGTGCTCATAAAACTATATACAGGGACATCATTTTATTTTTACTAACATTTTTAATATTAACCTGTCTATACCTTTAGAGAACCGGAAACACCGCTTGCTCCCCCCTCCAAGACTGGAGTTCGATGATACTGGCGTAAAACACAAATCACTCTACTAGGTATAGGAAGAAAGAAAAGTAGTTCATCCATTTACGTAAACTAGGAAATATCGCGATTTTGAGTTTGATAGTTTTCATTAGGTTTTTCTTTAATTAAAGTACAGTACTGTATTAATAATAAGTGTTTTTACTCACGAAGTGAGTTATCCATGCGAACGTATTCATTATGCAGTGTATACTGTCTACAGCACATTAGCGTACAATATAGAGAAAGAAGTTAAATTGAAAAATAATCATAATATGAATATTTAAACACAATTTTGAAAATGGTGGCCGTTCATTTCGATACAGGCTTCAGTTCTTTTGTGCATATTATCGCACTATAGACTATTGCATCTAATTCCAATTGCCAGTTTCGTCCTTCGTACTAGTAACTCATGTTGAAATAATTCTATACCTACTCTACGTACTGTGAATTCAATCTTCACTTCTGCCCGACCCGAAAATATAAAATTACTCAGACATGCTATCTACTGTCCGTCCAAGTGGTTATGCCGCACGATTGTAGAAAGGGAGGAAATCACGTGACGGTTAATTACTTAACGAGGCCCTTTTATTTAAGTTAAATTAAACAGCTGTATAATATTACGTAAACGCCCAATTCCTAAGAGAAATTAATGTTTTCAGAAAAGAGCTAAGACAGCCCAGCTTTTACAGAGGGGCGAGCAGAAGCAGGTGGGGGAAATCGGGATGCGACGTAGGCAAACGGACAGTACTTGTGCGAAAATATGATTCAATATTGAAAGCTCTTTCGTCACTGGAAAACGCGAACATATTTCTGGAACGTACTATACTCTGTAACCCAGTACTACTTACTATCTGCTGTCTTGGCTCTGTGTGGAGTTGGAACTTCATTAGTAGAAGGGGTGGGAGTGAAGTACATTCAAAAACTCAGGTACAATAAAAATTGAAGTAAAAATAAAATGATGTCCCTGTATTTCGTATTCAACTAAAGAATTTTATGGTCAGAAATTAAAGTAGATGTCATCATCCCAAGTATCAAATAATAATAATAATAATAATAATAATAATAATAATAATAATAATAATAATAATAATAAAAATAATAATAATAATCATCATCACTGTCATCATCATCATCATTATTATCGTCATCATCAATACAAATGTATCTTTTGGGTAAGAAGGTATTATTTCGTTATCTTATTCATCTCTAAAGTACTCATAATATTGAAGTAGTGGAATATAATTCCTTGCAGTTCATTTGGCGTGCAAGTATAGGCCTATATTACTACTTTGGTATCTTTTCAATTGCAATTATTACTGGTGCGTTACCTGCTCTATGGATGGAAGATCTATTTACTCGATTCTAGATACTGCATGTACCTATACTTTATAAGCAGGGTTGGGATTCTAAGTATTTAGCCTTTTCTATTCTTGTAAGGTATCTAAATTATTTTAACACAATTTTTCGTTTCATGCATCCTGCCGTAAAATACGTGAATCATCCATCTTACTTGCCAATAACCTCATCTTGCTCACTATTAACCTCATCCTGCTCGCCATTAAACTCATCTTGTTCAGCTCACCATTAACCTCATCTTGATCGCCATTAACCTCATCTTGCTCACCATCATCCTCATCATGTTCACCATTAAGGTCATTGTGATCGCCATTAAACTCATTTTGTTCGCAATTAACCACATCCTGTTCACCATTAAACTCATCTTGTTGAGTCTTAACCTCATCGTGCTCGCCATTGAACCCATCTTGCTCGCCATTTGCCTCATCTTGCTCACTGTTAACCTCATCGTGCTCGCCATTAAACGCATCTTGTTCAGTTTTAACCTCATCGTGCTCGCCATTAACCTCATCTTGTTCGCCATTAAACCCATCTTGCTCGCCATTTGCCTCATCTTGCTCACTGTTAACCTCATCGTGCTCGCCATTAAACTCATCTTGTTCAGTCTTAACCTCATCGTGCTCGCCATTAAACTCATCTTGTTCAGTCTTAACCTCATCGTGCTCGCCATTAAACTCATCTTGTTCAGTCTTAACCTCATCGTGCTCGCCATTAATCTCATCTTGCTCGCCATTAAACCCGTCTTGCTCGCCAGTAACCTCATCTTGCTCACTGTTAACCTCATCGTGCTCGCCATTAAACTCATTTTATTCGCAATTAACCACATCATGTTCACTATTAAACTCATCTTGTTGAGTCTTGAACTCATCTTGCTCGCCATTAAACCCATCTTGCTCGCCATTTGCCTCATCTTGCTCACCGTTAACCTCATCGTGCTCGCCATTAAACTCATCTTGTTCAGTCTTAATCTCATCGTGCTCGCCATTAAACTCATCTTGTTGAGTCTTAACCTCATCTTGCTCGCCATTTGCCTCATCTTGCTCACTGTTAACCTCATCGTGCTCGCCATTAAACTCATCTTGTTCAGTCTTAACCTCATCGTGCTCGCCATTAACCTCATCTTGCTCGCCATTAATCTCATCTTGCTCGCCATTAACCTCATCGTGCTCGCCATTAAACTCATTTTATTCGCAATTAACCACATCATGTTCATCATTAAACTCATCTTGTTGCGTCTTAACCTCATCGTGCTCGCCATTAAATCCATCTTGCTCGTCATTTGCCTCATCTTGCTCGCCATTAACCTCATCTTGCTCACTGTTAACCTCATCGTGCTCGCCATTAAACTCATTTTATTCGCAATTAACCACATCATGTTCATCATTAAACTCATCTTGTTGCGTCTTAACCTCATCGTGCTCGCCATTAAATCCATCTTGCTCGTCATTTGCCTCATCTTGCTCGCCATTAACCTCATCTTGATCGCCATTAACCTCATCTTGATCACCATTAACCTCATCTTGCTCACTGTTAACCTCATCGTGCTCGCCATTAAACTCATCTTGTTCACTCATAACCTCATTGTGCTCGCCATTAACCTCATCTTGCTCGCCATTAACCTCATATTGATAACCATTAACCTCATCTTGTTCACCATTAACCTCATCGTGCTCGCCATTAAACCCATCTTGCTCGCCATTAACCTCATCTTGCTCACTGTTAACCTGATCGTGCTCGCCACTAACCTCATCTTGCTCACTATTAACCTCATCGTGCTCGCCATTAAACTCATCTTATTCGCAATTAACCTCATCATGCTCACTATTAAACTCATCTTGCTTACTATTCACCTCATCTTGCTCATCATTAAGTATTCCTGTCTGCATGGCCACAGAGTATGGCTTTAGAACAACCCACAAACGCAAGACAATGTTCACACGTGTGATCATATTATGGAAGATCTATCTTTGTTTTATGTCTGCAATCGAACCTGAGTGCTTCCACTTGAACTACAATGATTAGTAGAGGAGAAAAATTCGCTCCGGCGCCAGGAATCGAACCCGGGTCCGTGGTTCTACGTACTAAGTGCTCTAACCACAGAGCTACACCGTAGTTCAATCCACAGCACGGGATCGTATCCCTCGGCTCTAGTGTTTTCCCTTTATGGTCTGACTCCGAATTCGATCCAGTGCTATGGATTGAACTTCGGCGTAGCTCAGTGGTAAGAGCACTTTGTATGTAGTACCAGGGACCCGGTTTTGATCCCCGGCGTCGGAGAGAATTTTTCTCCTCTACTAATCATTGTTACCATAACAGATATATTATGTAGGACCAAAAATTAATCTTTACATAGGCACATTAAGTGCTGTAACATCTTCCTTCTCAACTAATCTTCTTACTCTATTATATTATAATTATATTAACTCTAACTTTAATATATATTAATGACTTATTAAAAACTGACTTACAACAATACAGTGGTGTTCACTATTCTTATGCAGATGATACAGTTTTACTTTTTGGTGGAAAAACCTGGTATGATGCATATAATAATTCAAATAATGGACTTAAATTAATAAAAAAATGGTTTGACATAAATTATCTTTCTATCAATGAAAATAAGACCTTTATTCCATTCTCATTATCTGAAAAAATGTAACAAACCTCCTACATTTATATTAAGTATTACTTACTTACTTACTTACTTACTTACTTACTTACTTACTTACTTACTTACTTACTTACTTACTTACTGGCTTTTAAGGAACCCGGAGGTTCACTGCCGCCCTCACACAATCCCGCCATTGGTCCCTATCGTGAGCAAGATTAACCCAGTCCCTACCATCATATCCCACCTCCCTCAAATCCAGTTAAGTATTAAATTACATAATTCTGATTATTGTCTTATACAGTGTAAATGTCCGATTTTATTAAAAAGTCCTCTGAAGTTAAGTATTTAGGCATAATTTTCGATAATCATTTAAAATGGAACCAACACATTAATTACCTTTGTAATAAATTACGTAAAATAGTATATTATTTTGTTTTATTGAGGAATTACTTGTCAATAAGTTTATTACGCACAATATATTTAACTTTATTTCAATCGGTAATTATGTATGGAATGATAGGATGGGGTAGCTTATTTAAATTCAATTTTAATCCACTTTATTTATTACAGAAGAAAAAAGTTAAAATATGTCTTCATAAACCTATTGATTTTCAATCTCAAAATATGTTTTTAGACTTTAATGTACTTAACGTAAGACAAATTTATTGTAGTGTATTAATAAAATTCATACATAAAAATCGAAATAATTTTCAATTGTATTCTCATAGTTATGAAATAAAAGGTATGAATTCTTTAAGATTGTTTGAACCAAAATGCAACACTGCTACAATATTTAATCATAGTAGTAATTTAGGCCCAAGAATATATAACAAATTTATATTTAAATATCCTAATCTTGTCAATTCTGATGGTTCTAGTATTAAATTTAAAAAGTTATGTATGGATTTTATAAAAATTGAAAAAGTGTAAATTTAAATTTATATACTATAATTGCATAGTAGACATAAGACAAATTGTATTGTATAATTATTAATTTCAATTCAGGAATCCGCCCCTGAGCACGAGATCTACTCTTTCAGGGGTATGCTAAAGTTTTTCTGTATATATTATATTTTATGTTGCAATTATTAGCAAAATAATAAATGAATAAACTCTAGCTGATTAATTGTTGTTTTAGGTAGTGATATTTATTGTTCTGTATTTTTATTTTTGTTTTCTTTTGTTTCTATTTTAGTCATGCAGATTTATTGTTGTTTCAGTTAGTAGTTGCTGGGCAACGTCCAGCTTTTTAATCACTCTGTGATACAAATGCGTTATGCGGAGGCGTAAGATACGGCCAAGCTGTGTCGCATTCGAAGTAAACAAGGCATTTGAATACAATTTATCTTGCAATTCCCTAATTATAAAGAAACATCACAACTTCAAGATTAATATATGACCTACTTTCTTTTTTTCTAGATTAGAGGTGTTTCTGGACCTGCCAAATGCGTTTAACTTAATTAAGCATGGGGTATCACACGTATAGAAGCGCGTGTGTATGTGTGTGTGTTGTGGACCTTTGAATTAAGACTCATTGAGGCTTTTGTCCGACAAGACATATAGTTCTAATGTGGCGTGATGACTTTCGTAAGCGGAGGCCACGTTTTACTGGCAACTAGCTTAACGTGTGACTGAAATAACACTGCGATGACGTCAACGCTGTTGTGGCTCACCACAGACGATACCCACGAGGGAAATGAACAGACTAATTTGAATTTGGCTCAAAATGTACGATATGTGTCCATCTTGCAATTTCTATGGTGATTGCAGTGATGGCGGAAGCTAAGATGAAGGCTGTGGCGATGAATTCATTATCTTTAATGCCAACGTCACACATCCATACCAAAATAGGAAACGTAATAATTACTATATTGGGAATTCAGTTTGAAGTGTCTTTCCCTTTATGTTTTGTTATAATCTACGTCATACATATTTAGACTTAGAATATATATATATATATATATCTTAATATATAAAATTGAATGTGGGTATGTATGTATGTATGTATGTATGTATGTATGTATGTATGTATGTATGTATGTTTGTATGTATGTATGTGTGTATGTTCTCTATACAAATCTACACGCTTTGACCGATATGTGCCAAAGTTTGCACATTTAACCTTCATAACCAGGAGAAGAACATAGGCTACATTAAAATTGTGCAAATGGAAGTTAAATTAATTAAATATACACTGATCAAAAAAAGTTAAGCATATTTCCAGTTTACCCTATAATACCTGATATTTATGTTTCTTTTGGTTTTATGTGGCACGTATTATGTTTACTAATTCAAATTCTTTCATTTGTTTTATTCTGCATCACTAGGTAACGTCCAAATCACGGCTAGTAAACAAAGCCTGTAATTCGAGCAAAGTTCAATCAGTGTCGTTTTGTTTCATAGTGCTTCATAGTGCAGTAAACAAAGTCTGTAATTCGAGCGAAGTTCAATCAGTGTCGTTTTGCTTCATAGTGCTTCATAGTGCAGTACAATGGCTCGGAACACCCTTACAATGGCAGACCGCATCAAAATCATCACTTTGATGGAACAAAACATGAGACAAGTTGATGTTGCTAACATCCTTCATGTGAATCAGAGTATTGTCTCCAGACTGTGGAGAAAGTTCCAGGAAACCCAGTCAATAGCAGATCGACTTCGCGAGGGCCGTCCACGCAAAACAACACCAGGTCAGGACCGGTATGTAAGGTTATCTGCACGTAGGAACCCTATAGCCTCAGCTACAACTCTGCGCCATGACCTGCGCGAAGCCACTGTGTTGTTGTAAGTAGCCAAACTGTGCGCAATAGACTTCATGACATAGGGTTGTATGCTCGAAGACCACTCAAGACTCCAGCACTCCGTCCACATCACAGAGGTGCTCGTGCATGATGGGCTAGAGCACATGAGAATTGGACACGAGACCAATGGACCAGAACTTTATTCTCAGACGAAGCGAGAATGGGCCTACACCCTGACAACAACTCTATTCGCGTATGGAGACGAACAGGGGAACGAAATCATCGCTCAATGACCGTGGAACGTCACCAACAGTTTGGTGGTTCAATCTTGTTTTGGGCAGGTGTCATGTTTGGCCGCCGCACACCACTGGTTTCAATAGAGGAAAACATGACTGCTGCCGTGTATGAGAACAACATCCTCCAACCCATAGTAAGTGGTTTTGCAGAGACTGTAGGAGAAGGGTTCACTCTACAGGACGATAATGCTCGGCCTCATCGTGCTCATAGTGTGCAGCGGTATCTGGTAGAGCATGGGATCCGAAGAATGGATTGGCCAGCATGCTCACTGGATATGAACTGCATAGAGCATGCATGGAGCTTTCTCAGGAGAGCCATTTCCAATCGTCCACATCACCCATTAACTATTCAAGAACTCAGGAATGCCGCGTTGGAAGAATGGGTCAATTTGCCTCAGGAGAGCTTAGATGCGTTGGTACTGAGTATGCCCCGTCACATACAAGAGTGCCTCAGGATTCGTGGAGGACCAACACGTTATTAAACAGGGCACTGAAAGCACCATTTCCTTTTCTTTGATGATGTACGAATTTCAACTTCCGTTATCTTTTCCGTTGTTTCCAAACAATGCAACTTTTTCATTTCATATTGAGTCCATTGTTAACAAATAGTGTATTTCTACTTTTAAGTTTATTCTGTGGAACCAAGAAACCCAATTATAATTTATCTATTTTATTTTAATTAATAAAAACCGTTATATGCCTAATTATGCTTAACTTTTTTGACCAGTGTATAAAAAAATAAAAATAAATAGATCAAATATTCATGTATTATATTAAAATTCAAAATCTTCTACAGTCAATTGTTCTTTATTATTGTCTGTTGTATTCAACATAGACCTTCACGAGGCCATGGAAATTTTAATACGAAATTAAATTACATTGTTGTTACATATCATGAAGGCTAAAACTAGATAATTCATGCAATAAGTATCTTTACGCAGTCCAGGACCGTATTATGAATTCCTCGATGCAGTTTTGTAGATAGTGAGCAGACTGTTTTATCCAATTGAATTCTAGAATTCTTTCAAACTACAAGGATTGCTACCACATAATTTACTTAATATTGAATAGCCATAGTAGACCTACTATTGCGAAATATTGTCTCACCAAAATTATGCACTAACAAGAATTTGTGTCAAAAACCCAAGCGAAACGTAATATGAATGGCAATATTAACTGGAAAAACGAAAGAAGATGATGTTTTTATCCCACGTATTGCTATTATAGCCATTCGATTTTAAGCAATTATTATAAGTTACAGTAATATTTGTGATAATATTACAATATTCTAATATTGCAATAATAATCTAGAGCCTATTTTACTGCTACTGTTAACCCGTCTCTTATTAATAAGTTATGGTCACTAATGACTTGGCCATTTATAGAAAAATATGACTTTCTGTTGTGGTAGTGTTCTACGTTGCCTTCTCCAGGAGGGTGAATTCTGATGAGTATAGTCTCCGTTACTGCAAAACATCCTGAAATCCATGTATTTGATAGAATCCATCCGTTACAGATTGTAGTTTGGCCTTGAAGGAAATTAAATATATTGTGGACAGAAAGGCTTAATAATGCATAATGCCGTGGTACGATAAATATTATCATCAATCACAATGTTAAATATCTTAAATATCCCTGTAGCATGTCTTAATGTTGTTAAAACTCTATTCATAGGTGAGATGGAATTATTTCGATTAGTCAGTTTCTTTGGATATTAGTGGCACTTTCTTTAATATTCGTCACTAGGGAGGAGAAAACATAAGTAAATGTGGTTCGTTTTGGTTTTATATAGTTCCCTTGCCGAGGTCTCCGATAAATCTAACAAACAGTTTATTTAGAAATAGACCAAAATTTAAAACCCGGGCAACGCCGGGTAATTTAAGCTAGTATATATATATATATATATATATATATATATATATATATATATATATATATATATCATCATTAGGGAGCGGATTTTTATGTGCTAAAAATTTAAATATATTTATTTTTATGTGCTAAAAAGTATGAACATATTTGCTAAAAATAAAACAAATATTTATTTTAAATATGACAAAAATACCTTACTTACCTTGGAAAAAAAATGTTACTAGGTACTCACCAACCACACTTGAGTGCTAGTAGTTGGCCGAGAATTGCAGTGAACAACAAAGGTCATCTCCAAATTCTCCATCACAAATGCATGCCGATTATCTCTGAACAGCGACTTATACTGTGAAAACGATCTTTCCACATCACAGGACGTCAGACGTGCATATTTAAAGAGAGGAATGTCACAAACACATATACCGTCAATTTCATCTACAGGCACACTCTCCAATACTTGAGCAACTTTACACATTTTTTTTTATATCCACTGTTTTTCCCAAACACATTCTGGAATTTGTCCCTTAGTACTTGTACTTCTGAATCTGGTAGAGAGTCTAGTTTAATTTTCACGGCACGCACCTCCCTGTTTCAGACAACAGGTTTTTGGATGTTTCCAGTTTTTTATGGTGTCTCACAAAAAGCTTAGATTTGCTAATAGAAAAGCCAAATCGTTTTTTAAACAACCATCTTTCAATATATCTTGAAGGATATCGATTGACGAAGCCCGATAACAGGGAATCACAACACGATATATTGCCTTACTTGATAGACATGAGCGAGAGGCGAGAGATTTGTTTAAATTAAATAATGTTCATACAGGAGCTCTTATCTGTTGTGTTTCACAAACGAAGCGTGGAATGAAATCATCTTCAGCAACAATAAACATTCCTAATTATGTGTTGCAAGATCTCTCCTCCTTGTCCATGTTAATTTATTCTCTAATAACAACATTGATATGCTGCCTAGCAGTTCTCAGAACTTGTGGCGATACTATTACAAAAATGGATCACGGATACACCTCACAGCGTTTAGAAACACGAAGCAAACAAAAATGATTAAAAGATAACGTAATTCTGAGTGACATATTTGATTTAGTTTTAAAATATTTAAAAGTTCTTGTAAAAAATTATTTAAGTAAAAAAACTCCGAAATTTATGTGTTTACAATAGATTTCCTGAAAATATGTATTTACGTAATTTTTTTTTTGTGAAAATATGTTTTTATGTGAAATAAAATTCGAGTTTTAAACTTGAAACTTCATGTTCGGAATTTTTAACTTTGTTAATTGTGTTTTATCACACGCAAAAATAATATTTAATTACATAGGAATCCGCTCCTTAATAATAATAACAATAATAATAATAATCATCATCATGTCAAGTAATAGTCCCAAAAGAACTGTTACGGCCTGAAAAAGCGATTTTCTTGCCATCGTATGATTCATTCATATTTTTATGTCCAAGTTCAGGCCTTTCACTGCAAACACAGCATTCTTCATGTTTCGTAAGACAATTTTTTTTCTTGATCAATTCAAACTTTCAAACACATTCAAAGTTAGTAGATATATTATATATGAGGGGGTCAGAAGCAAAGGGGTACAAGTTACATTTCTAAGAACATAAGTTAAGTGCATTCGGTGCAAGCTAAAACATTTAAAACTTTAGTGGCAAAGGGATACATCTTTTAACCACATCACACACTAAAATTTAAATTAAAAAATTCACGGAATTTAAGAAATCTTAAGTACTTTCAACCACATTTTCTCACAACTAACTTAAGTGCACTTATACCCCTTTGCATCTGAGCCCCTCATATCAAATTGAAGCTAAACTCGTGTAGAAAAAGTGTGCAAACTTTGAAGAAAATAGTCAAGTTATTTAGTATTTTGTAAAAAGTGCAACCGAACTGTATGAAACCTCTTAAGGTCACCACCGGAAGTTAGACAACGCACGAACAAAATCCTTGAGCTTTCTCTTTTTCTGACGTTGGCAGCACTGCTGTGAGATAGTGTTAGACACTGCCTGTGGCTTGTCTTCGAGGTAACCACTCAGATGTTACCTCTATCCCGCCGATCAGCGTGGAACACCATTTGCCTAACAAGGATTGAGGGGAGAGGGTTGAAGGCGAGGGAAGTGGTTCGATGATAAAAAGAAAAGAGAAGGTTGTTTTAACTGACTCAGATGAATACTGCAAACCACGTCGGGGTGGCGGAGGGGGGATATAATAGCATTAATAGACCCCTTTCTGAACTCGGAAAAATTTTTGCGTAGCTTACTAATTGATTCCCTTCTTTGATCGACTCCAGTCTGCGACATTAAAAAGGTTGAGGCACTCTCACACTCCTATCTGCAAGCTTCCCTCTCTGCTTGTGGTCTGAGAGGAAATTCCTTTGAAATCGAAGAAGGAGGAAAAGAAGTCAAGATTGTAACATGATTTCCTATGCGAAAGGCTTCCCTGGCCTGTTCTAATGTATCCACGTGAAATTCTCCCTCAAAGAAACTTGTATACCGCTTTTTATAGCCTACTTCTTTATCTCTCCTCAAGTTTATCTTCTCTTCGCCTTTCTTATGCTTTAGTTGAGTCTTGGCTGAGCCAGCTGGCGACATATCACAAGCAAGACCTGGCTTCGATTCCAGACATATCGTGTGGGATTTGTAGTGATTCAGATCGTTCACTTTCATTCTACTGTGCCATGGAAAAATGAATATACGTATAATAACATTTTATCCATGACCATAACGAAAAACATGCCTTTACTAAATACTTTTGCGTTTGTAAAGTAGGCTTTTATTCAACATTGCTTTATTTCACTAGTTAGATAAAGACTTTACTTCAGAGTTTGTACTTTACCTCACAGTTCATTAGTATTTTCCTAGTACCCGGGTACACACGTATACTTTTCCATTGAACTATTATTCAAGAAGTTAATATATTAGTTACTAGATGTCACTACCTCTACTTCTTTATTACCATTTCTTAAATATACATACACTCAATCTCCTTTCTCTATCTGCTACGTCGTAATTTGTACATTACATCCATATCTAATATGCATGTTTTTAAAATTTTGTAATAATTTACCTTTTGGGATGCGAGGAGACATGAACCTGCGAAGTTGTGTTTATAGGATTTTAAAACAACACGCGTTAGCCAACTGAGCTAAACAGACACGATGATTAATTAAGTTTTAATATTCCTCTTAAGTTTACAGAAGTAAAATGTGAAATTATTTTAATCACATTAGTTCCGTGAACACTTCTAAATAATCCCTGAAACTTCAAAAAGAAGAAAATACACGTTTAAAGTGAAAAAGTATATATTAAAATTATATAATTAATTATAATTTGTTATTTATCCAACGCCTTAGATACCATTCTTTACTAAACTTGGCCTCCTACATCATGACCTACCTAGTAACGTATTGATTCTAAAATCCGTGCCATGGTATGTGATTACATGAGGACTTATTTTCAACATATTTTCTTTTATAAAACATAATTTTTCGTGCTTAAATCTTTCCACTCGTGCAATAAAGATGCACTTACCTCACATTTACCATAAATAACTATTACATAACAGTGATGACTGTTGTTACTGAACTTCAATTTTAACATTATTTCAACAAATTACATTAAATTATTTTTAAATTGCATATATAGATCTTACATTAGCGATGAAGATTCAAGATGTGGAACAAGTCAAAATTTTACAAGATTACAATTACAATTTTTACAAATTTTTGCCATTTTTACAATATTTTACAATTTTTACAATTTTAAAGTTTTCTACAATTTTTACAATATTTTGACGAGAAGTAGTGAGATAAGGTGAGGCCCGAGAATTCGTCAAAAGATTGTCTGGAATTTGACTTATGGTAGGAGAAAACCTCGAAAAAAAACCTAACCATGTAATCAGACCAAAGGGGGTGAAATGAAGTGAGGCAGAGGACTAGCCATAGACCACCCGGCATCATCCCACGGCTGAGGAAAACCTCGGAAGAAAACAATCAATGAGACCAAACGGGGGATCCAGCACACTGGAAGGAATAGTGAACGGGAGAAAAGTTGTTGTTGTTTTCTAATGCCAGGCGTTTGACAATAAAGTCATTTGACCTCTTGCACTCCAATATTTTTCAAAGATATTATCATGGTCAGCCACTGAAGCACAGATTTTGAGGTGTTCCAAATCCATTTCTTGGTTTGAGTTGCACAATGGACAGTTAGGAGACTGATATATTCCTATTCCATGCAGATGCTTGGCCAAACAGTCATGGCCTGTTGCCAATCTAAATGCAGCTACAGACGATTTTCGTGTAAATCGGGAATTAACTGTGAATTATGATGCAGAGAGTTCCATTTTTTCCCTTCAGATTGTGTTATCAAATTTTGTTTGTTGAAGTCTAAGTATGTAGATTTAATAAATCTTTTCACAGAGTTATACGTAGATTTAGTAACAGGTCTGTAAGTAGCAGTGCTGCCCTTCTTTGCTAAAGCATCCGCATTCTCGTTTCCCAGGATTCCACAATGGGATGGTATCCATTGGAATACAATTCTTTTATTGAGTGATATTAATTGAGAGAGCATTTTAGTTATTTCTCCTGTTTGAGATGAAGGTGTCTGTTTAGAGACTATTGATAGAAAAGCTGCTTTGGAGTCTGACAATATAACTGCATCCTTAAATTCATTGATATGGCGTAGAAGATTCCTGAGAATTTCACTTATTGTATTGATTTCTCCATCAAAACTTGTTGTTCCATATCCAAGAGATCTATAAAGTGAGAAGAGACAGCAAGTAACACCTGCACCGGCACCTTGTTCTCTGGAGATCATGGCTCCGTCAGTGTATAAATGAAGCCAGTTTTGTGGAGGGTGCCTAATATTAATTGTCTCTAAAGACAATTGTTTCATTATTTCAGTGCTTACTTCTGATTTCAGTATTTATTCTGTTAAATTTAGATTATATTCTATATTAGCCGTACCCGTGCGCTCCGCTGCACCCGTTAGAAATAAATATAAAGTAATTACATAATTGAAATAGGACATTTGATCCAGGGAACATTCGTGTTTGATAGAAGGATAAATCGTTTAATATGTTACTTAATTTAAATTGTATTTAAAATATTAAAATGCGATCATTTTGATCCAGAGTCCACTCATTTGGTGCAATGACAATTCCTTTACTATGTTTCTTAATTGTTATTACCAATTACTTACTTACTTACTTACAAATGGCTTTTAAGGAACCCGAAGGTTCATTGCCGCCCTCACATAAGCCCGCCAGCGGTCCCTATCCTGTGCAACATTAATCCAGTCTCTATCATCATACCCCTCCTCCCTCAAATCCATTTTAATATTATCCTCCCATCTACTCTCGGCCTCCCTAAAGGTCTTTTTCCCTCCGGTCTCCCAACTAACACTCTATATGCATTTCTGGATTCGCCCATACGTGCTACATGCCCTGCCCATCTCAAACGTCTGGATTTAATGTTCCTAATTATGTCAGGTGAAGAATACAATGCGTGCAGTTCTGTGTTGTGTAACTTTCTCCATTCTCCTGTAACTTCATCCCGCTTAGCCCCAAATATTTTCCTAAGCACCTTATTCTCAAACACCCTGAACCTATGTTCCTCTCTCAGAGTGAGAGTCCAAGTTTCACAACCATACAGAACAACCGGTAATATAACTGTTTTATAAATTCTAACTTTCAGATTTTTGGACAGCAGACTGGATGATAAGAGCTTTTCAACCGAATAATAACACGCATTTCCCATATTTATTCTGCATTTAATTTCCTCCCGAGTGTCATTTATATTTGTTACTGTTGCTCCAAGATATTTGAATTTTTCCACCTCTTCGAAGGATAAATCTCCAATTTTTATATTTCCATTTCGTACAATATTCTGGTCACGAGACATAATCATATACTTTGTCTTTTCGGCATTTACTTCCAAACCGATCGCTCTACTTGCTTCAAGTAAAATTTCCGTGTTTTCCCTAATCGTTTGTGTATTTTCTCCTAACATATTCACGTCATCCGCATAGACAAGAAGCTGATGTAACCCGTTCAATTCCAAACCCTGCCTGTTATCCTGAACTTTCCTAATGGCATATTCTAGCTCGAAGTTAAAAAGTAAAGGTGATAGTGCATCTCCCTGCTTTAGCCCGCAGTGAATTGGAAAAGCATCAAATAGAAACTGACCTATACGGACTCTGCTGCATGTTTCACTGAGACACATTTTAATTAATCGAACTAGTTTCTTGGGAATACCAAATTCAATAAGAATATCATATAATACTTCCCTCTTACTTTTGGAAAAGCGAAAATTAACAGAAAAATTTTGGCTACAGATTTATTATTATATTTATATTATATTATATTATATTATATTATATTATATTATATTATATTATATTATATTATATTATATTATATTATATTATATATTATATTATATTACATTATATTATATATTATATTATATTATATTATATTATATTATATTATATTATATTATATTATATTATATTATATTATATTATATTATATTATATTATATTATATTATGAAAATGTGTGTTGATAACGGATGTACTCGAATTAGAAAGTTTTTAATTTGTTGTGGGAGCTCTTGAATCTCAGGAGGAACAACTTTTACAACAGCGCAACATAATCTGCTTGGCTCATCACCCAATTTTTTTGCATTGCATTTATTGCATATATATTTTATGTATTTTAACACGATTCAATTGTGCATAGTTAAAATTTGAATTATAAAATAATGGATTGCTAAGCTAACGTGCTATTACTGCATACTAAATCAATACACTCTCGTTGTTCGTTAATTCTCTGAGATAAAAATGAATATGTTCATAAACATTATTTTAAGAAATACAGGAAATGAATATACAGAATAACCTATCAAGTTTTCTGTGCATAAGAAGCTATTTTAATCTTACCTGTCCTCAATTCACTCACAAGTTACTGTAATAACATTATAGCATTATGTCCATCCAGAGAAACTACACTTTGCAATGATGAAATAATAATTAATTATACAAATCGGTTAATTTAGCTTCCGATATTACTTCATACAAACACAGAAACATTATCTGTAGGCTATCTTTCATAGCTTTCGATTGTTGCTGTCCAAGGCCCCTTATAGACGAAGTCATTTGTTTTTTTAATTCATTACAAGGCCTTATATGACAGTTATTTTAATTTTGAAACTCATTTATCTCATTAAATATCAGTCCTATCAAACTTTTTTCAAGGAATAAAACTTATCGCAAATTATTTTAAAGAAACTTTTGTTATGTAACATTTTTCATAAAAATCAATAATAAGCGAGATATTTCGATTTATTTAATTCAGGCCCCCTTATAACCCCCTTTTAAATAATGTATTTTGAATGCCATATAGCCTAAAATCTAAGTTACAACGAACTTAATTTATATGCCAATTTTCATCGAAATCCGTTCAGCCATTATCCAGACAGACAGACATAAACAAAAATTTCAAAAAAGCGATTTTCGGTTTCAGGGTGGTTAATTATATATGTTAGGACCAATTATTTTTGGAAAATCGAAAATTACCAGAAAAATTTCGGCTACAGATTTATTATTACTATAGATTTAATAGAGTTGAAGCGTTTGGTTTAATTTGTAAGTTTTCTTTTAAATTCGGAATATTGATTTTCTGTTTTAATTCTTGAACCATGGATATGAAATTTTTTTGAGTTTTCAATCTACAGAGAGGACTGTATGAATGCCAATTTTTTTCCTGGTAATCTGCTAAGTTTTTCATATTGAATCAGTCATTTTGAAGTTGTTAATATTAGTGAGGAATCTCATAGAATCTATTGGAGTTGTTTTGATTCCACCAGTAATGAGCCTGAGGGATAATGAGAAAAGTTCGGAGCAGAAAAAATACAATTTGATAGAAAGCATGAAGTTGTATGGATCATATGCGGAAACTAAGAGGAAAGCGGAGAATGGGATACATTGGAAATGCTGAGTTTGTGTTGGGCAGAACATTATGAATAAATGAAGGCATGAATGAATATAGTGATACTTTTATTAGAATTATTTATTCTAGTATAGCCAATACCAATATTGCAACCATTTCCTTAATCCACACACATTATAACCTATTGAAATGTAGACGTAATCCGTGTCTGGCTGCTTGTCGATATACATCTTGACATGCAGTTTAGCATTCAGTTGGCGTGAGAAGGAACGACGCCTGGTCTCCAAGTAAAATAACGAAAGACACGACTTTAACGACGGAATAACGATGCGCAGGCATGGATATCCCCGCTTTGCGTAGATAAACCTGTTTTTGAGCCTTGCTTACCACAGTCAACCCAAAATAAGTACACTGTGTTGCATATGGGCTATTCCATATGAAATCGGTCAGTAAAAAACCTCGCATTTTTATACCCTATTTTTTCCCCTATTTATACAAGGTGTTGAGGAGAGTGCATTTTCAAAAACATACTGTCGAAAGTCAAACGGTTTTCATATTATTGAGCGACAAATTTAACGTATTTTATAAAAACAAGCCTCTTTCAGTGCTCAGAACTCTGGACCCATTTACTGCAGAACATTGAACGGGAGCTTATTTTGAAGCTGACATTTGGTAGGTTATGTTAAGAAGTAATCCTTATTTTTATTGTATACAGAGAGACAGATAATCTGATTTTACTTACTTTTAGGCTTTTTGCCAATCTGTAAAAATGTAAAAAAATTTGAGGAAAAACCTTGCATTATTAAGAGGGATTCGGCATTGTCTGCGTAGTGGCACGGCAATAAGTTTCGGGGATATTAAATAAATTATTTTCACACGCCTAGACTTGAACGGCGCAGTTACCGCACGCACTGGCCGAAAGCTGAAGATAAGCGAGCGTTGGGCGTCATTTTGCTCCTATGTTTATGAAAACCTGTGATAAAGCTAGCACAGCCATACGCTGCTAGAGTCCACACCTGTGGAGTAACGGTCAGCGCGTCTGGCTGCGAAACCAGGTGGCCCGGGTTCGATTCCCGGTCGGGGCAAGTTACCTGGTTGAGGTTTTTTCCGGGGTTTTTCCTCAACCCAATGCGAGCAAATGCTGGATAACCTTAGGTGATGGACCCCGGACTCATTTCACCGACATTATCACCTTCATTTAATTCAGACGCTAAATAACCGAGATGTTGATACAGCGTCGTAAAATAACCCAATAAATTAAAATTAAAAATTACGCTGCTAGACGACACTTCTCGTGTTTATGTCTCCTGCCCTTGCTTGCTTCGGCTAGCTCCCGCCTCACAGTCAGCTGGTTAGTTCACGCGCGTACCATTTATTTTGTTTATTTGATATTTTCAATACTTTCTGATCAACATACCATCAGTAAAAAATATGTGTTTATTTGTACTTTCAATGTGGAATCTAACTATATATTTTTAAAATATTATTTCCTTGGCACAGACGTCTTAATGAGGAAACATCTAAATTTCTCCATTTTCATAAAAAGTAGGAAAGTCTGTTTATTTGTGAATATAAACTTTAATTTCTCAGCATCAAAATAAACTATGATTTTCATCCTTGGGTGAAAGGGTTTCGGAGCTACAACAGTTTAAGTTGCTAATTTTATGGAAATACGATAAATTTAAATATTTTTAATTTAAACACTATGAAGTTCTGATGCCTCAAATTTTGCACAAAGCATTGTATCACAGTTCTCTACGTACAAAAAAAGTTTCATTGTATTTAGAAATTGTAAGGTCAATTTTCTCTATATTTCGGTCGATTTGAGATGGAATAGCTCATAAAGGAATGAGGAAGGAAACAACGAAGAATCCAGCTGCCCTCTGAGGCTATGAAAGAAGCATAAAACACTTGGCCAAGCATCGACTTGCTTATTCATCACGACCCTGCTTCTTATTTCCCATGATGTTACTTCGCTTTTCCTTCTTGTTTACCAAGATTAATTTAGGCACTAAATAATTCTGATATTGTGTTAATTTTGTTCCTTCCCCCTTCTGCCCCCAGGGATGTTTCACACCTTCAGCTCCACCACCCTTGGATAATTAGTTGACCGTTGCGGGGATGGGCCGTCTTCTATAATTCAGTGCTTACCTGAACCTCTTTACCAACTGGATATATTATATTGGCCGGCATCCAATGGACGGGAGTCTGGAGCTCCATCCCCGGCGCCGTCGATCTAGCAAATACTTCAACGTCGTTAATATACGGAGTGAAAAAGTACCACTTCGCAATGCAATTCTTCGGCGAAAATCAAGTTGATGTTCTATTTGCATAAAAAATATCTGATCTTGCGTACTTTTCACAGGGCAAAAGTTTCAAGTCAAGGGCTTAAGGGGAGAGGATGGTATTTTTTAAAACTTTTTTCCTATTTGGTGTAAATTATTAATTTTTTGTATGTAGAGACCTTCTAGCTGTGGCAACTCAACCAAATAAAAAAATTAAAAAAAAAAAAAACAATTATTTGGGGACCCAAATTTGAAAAAAATATACCCAATGTAGGATTGTACTAAAACAGATATATCTAAACCGGTTTTAAAGATAGATTCAAACAGTTTTTGCTATGTATTTGCAAAAGTATGTTCTACAAACTGTCTGTAACAGAATTTTGATATTAGTCCCTACGTTTGTAAAATAAACAATTAAAATTTAGTAACAATTTTCTGATTTCCTTTCTTGCAAACAAACGGACGTATTTTTAAAATGAAATCAATTAACAAAATTCTGTTACAGAGAAAAGTTTCCTAATAGTCTAAAGAATGTGTGTTTTAAATTTCATGCATGTATCTTTAATAGTTCAGAAATTATATCCATTTTGTCTGGCAATGTAGCAAAAAAATTAAGTTACTGGAAACCGATAAAAGCGGGCGTGTGATTTAAAAATCCATAGCGCAGGAAGTATAAAAATGACGTCTCAACATCCGATAAGGGCACAGATACTCACAAAATGTTATGCAATGCATTCCACACATATCAAAGGGTATTTTAAAGAAAAAAATATTTTTTTTTGAAAATTTAATTTACCGGAAACAATAATAAAAGTGGGCGAGTGATTTAAAAATCCATAATACAGGAAGTTTAAAAATGGCGATCCACACATATATTTTAAAGAATATATATATATTTTTTTTAAATTTAGTCATTTTTCATCAAAAATACCATCCTCTCCCCTTAACCCTCTTGCTACTAAATTTTTTCAAAGCTTAGTACTACAATTACCCCCATCAAAATAATATCCCAGTCTTTGTTAAGCATTTGAAATATTAGAAATTTGTGGATTTTTTACTACAAACATCCAGAAAATATAAAAGTAAAAACTAATCATCTTATTTTTTAAAAATAGGGTGATTCAAAAATTTCGTTCCTTTTCAGCAGAAATTTTGGACCCAAAATATATAATGCGTTAATTAGAGCTTACCCTGAGCTAAGTACACTTAACACACATAGATTTAAGAAACAAATCAGATTAATTATTTAATTGTTTAAGCTAATTGAGTTAAAAATTGATACTCTAATATTCATGTACTTTTGTATTTTCTATTTGTATATATAGACCCTATCATTACAGGTTGTATGTATTTTACCACTTATTATTATTATTGTTATTGTGCTCAATGAACTCTCTTAATTTTGTGATATATTTTGTATAACTGATCTGAACTGCGCCCGACCACGAGGTTCTGCTCTTTCGGGCTGCAATGCGTATTGTAGCTCAAGTGTAAAGTATTAAATAAATAAATAAATAAAGAAATCAATAAATACATAAATAAATAAATTTCATTGAAAAGGTATACCAAATTTAATTAACTTTAGATATGTTACTGGTAACACTATTAGTAAACGTCTACAGTATATGTAAACTTGCTTCCCTTCCATTTCAAGACAAACTCCTCACTGCTATATAGTTTTGACATGATGGAAGACACATTTATGATCCTAGAACGTCACAGAACTGTAGCATAAATTGGAAATAATTTCAGCTAATTTTTTTAATTTAATATTCGAATACTATCTATACAAGAAGGAACATCTCAAAAGCACTTGTTCATAGTGAAATGAAATTCAAAAACAAAAAGCTTTAAAAAGTTCTAACGATAAATAAATAAAAATATGAACCTAATCAAAACATTTTAGTTCTTTGTTGAAATTCAAATATTCGAACACCACCTTTACAACATACTCAGCATGCTTCGCAATTAGGTCGTTACAACAATTTCTAAACAGCAATATCTTAAAGACAATATATTTTGCCTATTTTCATTTCATTATGTCCTACGGAATAATATTTTGGAGAAATTCTGCAGATAGTAAAAATATATTCTTATTACAAAAAAGAGCCATCAGAATAATAGTTGGAGCAGAGGCTAGAGAATCATGTAGAGTAATATTTGAGCAGTTCAGAGCAGAAGTGGTGTATCGTAAGTCAAAAATGGGTATTGAGGGTTAAATATTCTGTAAAATACAGCGCAAAGTAGCAATTAATATTCAATTTATTTAAACTACAGGGCTATTCAAAAAGAAGGAGCAAATTTCAAATGTTTATTTCTTCCAAACTACAAAAGATAGAAACATAATTTCAACGTTCCTGGACAGACGAAAGTTTAAATTTTGAACAGTCCGGATAGAAGTTCCAATCACGGCCGCATTAGCGCTATTGCTTGTCATGCGTGGCCGCATTGGCGCTGTTGATTGCAGTGTTAAGGCCAATGTCAGGCATAGGGAGGGATAAAAACACGGTCTTTTACGTAACCCCACAGATAAAAATCACAAGGAGTGGGTCTGGAGACCTGGGAGGCCACCGGCGATGAAATTATCTTCTCCTCCTCCTCTTCCAATCCAACGTCCGGGAATGGTGTCATTTAGGTAACGTCGGACGTGGTTAGAGAAATGAGGCGGGACATCATCTTGCATGAAGATGAAGTCATCTGAATCATCTTCAAGTTGAGGAAATAACCAGTTTTGAAGCATGTCTAGATAGGTTATTCCTGTCACAGTTTTCTCTATGAAGAAGAAAGGTCCATAAACTTTGTTTACAGATATGGCACAGAAGACGTTAATCTTCGGTGAATCTCTTTCATGTTCAATAACTGACTGTACGAATATGCTGGACATTTTCATTCGATGTGCGTGGAAGTCCCGTGCTTTTCTGTTTGCAGATGCAACCATCTTCTACGAATTTTCGATGCCACTGGTGAATCTGCTTATGACGAGGCAGTTGCTTATTAAATTGACGGCAAAAAGCACGTTGAACTTCAATAATGGACTCTAGTTTTGCTAACTGCAGCACACAAAATGCTTTTTCCTGTTGTGTCGCCATTTTATTACAGACAAGCAACAGCGCCAATGCGGCCGTGGTTGGAACTTCTACCCGGACTGTTTAAAAATTCAAACTTTCGTCTGTCCAGGAACGTTGGAACTGTGTTTCTATCTTTCGCAGTTTGGAAGAAATAAATATTTGAAATCTGCTCCTTCTCTTTGAATAGCCCTGTATTAGTAGTCAGTGGATAGCACGAAGGCCATATTAATTGCTACTTTGTGCTGTATTTTACAGAATTTTTACTTTAAACCTCATTACTCAATTTTTACTTACAACACTTCTGCCCTGAACGGCTCATTTCATAAAAGTAGAAAATTAATAGATTATATAAAAGGATATCAGTTTAGTACTGTGTTATTTGCAAAACCTTTAATACATACCTGCACAAACAACGCTCAATGAGCGCGCGCGCTCCTTCTGAGTGGGAGAGCCGTGTTTACCGCTCGCCGAAAAGGAGAGGAAGATACGTCAGAATGACATAATAATAAGATTTATTAAACACAATGTGTACATTGCTACATTTTAGTCAAAAGTTGCCTTCTTTTGCGTAGAACGTTAGTGTATCAGTCCTTGCTTGGCAGGTTAGTATATGATACTGACTGCAGCTGTGCCCACAGAGGGTGCAGATGCACTGCTCTGAGGCCGAGTGGTATCCTCGTTTGGCACAGATCCTATGGTGGAACCCGTGGGCCGCCGTCCTCGTGAAGACGTGACGTAGCTCGAAGTTAGGCTTCTTCCATTCTTCCGTGTTCATGGCTGGCGTCTGAAGGAATTCCTGGTCCACGTCTGCTGCTTTTTCTTCTCTGTCCCTAACGTGGGCCTCATATGCTGGTGTAGGTTGAAGGCCGTTGCTTGTCATCAGCTCTCTTACGAAGAAATCCGTGTCCATTAATAGGTATACCAGCCTCGTTTGCGTTGTTCTTGACACTTGAAGAGCTCTTTTTAGGTATGACGCTTTCACGGCTTCTAGCTTCTTTAGGTTCGCTGAGGTTAAGTGAACCCATATCTTTTTCAGCGCGTAGCTAACTATTGGAGCGAACTTGATGTAGAAGAGGCGCAGGGCTGTGGTCGTGGAGAGCTTTTCGAGTTTCTTTATGTCGTACGTAGCCTTGATCGCCGCCGAGCATCTTTCTTCTATGTGCTTGGTAAATGACTTGCCTGTCACTTGCAGTGTTAAGCCCAGATATTTGTATGAGTTAACAATTTCCAGTTTCTCATTACCATATGTGAAGATGTCCGATCTGGAGACGTTTCCGCCTTTTCTGAACTTCAAATGACGTAGGTAGGGAAGAGGGAAACGACCACTCAACTATCTAGTGGAGTGCAGTGTGTAGGCCTATTCTCAGTAACTGTTTCACGTTGCTTACCTACTGCTACAGTACAGTATGGAGGAATCTAAAAGACGGAGAAGTGATCATCAGGCAGATTCTTTCAGTGTTGCATGGGAAAATGCTTATTTTTTCATAGCTGCTGGAGTAAATACTCTAGTGCCTTATCTGCCACAACATTTTGAAAGGTAGAAAGAAACATAACATAATGCGACATTACGAGTCCAGACATAAAGATACTTACGATTGTTTTGTTGCTGAAGGTCGCAGTGAAAAGGTTCAGGAGTTTAAAGCTGCATTATTTACCGAGATAAGTGCAGTCGGTATTTAACATTTATGAATTTGAAATACGTTATCCTATCAGAGGTACTTTCTTAATTACTTCTATGCCCGAGGTTGCGGGTTCGATTCCGGGCCAGGTCGATTACATTTAAGTGTGCTTAAATGCGACAGGCTCATGCCAGTACATTTACTGGCATGTAAAAAACTCATGCGGGACAAAATTCCGGCACACGGGCGACGCTGATACAACCTCGGCAGTTGCGAGCGTCGTTAAATAAAACATAACATTTAACACTTTACGATTTACAGCTCGAACTTATTGATCTTCTTTGTAACCTAAGGGCTAAAGATCATTTGAATAATACTACTAGCCTGGTTCAGTTTTACAAGACTAAACATTAGCAATAATATCCACGACTACACAGGCTGGCTGTGAAAATGATTGCTATGTTTGGCTCAACATTTATATATTTTGTGAGCAAATGTTTTCTTATAATAAACATCTGTAACTGATGTTTCATTACGATCAGTAGGCTACTGTTCCTTTCAGCTGCCAACAGCATAAAACCTCGTTTTCACGTACTGATAAATAAAAATATAATAAAATGATATTGAACATTTAAGAAGGTATAGAATTTCTGTTATTTCTGTAAAATAAATATTTCTTTATTAAATAATAATGGTCCAAGATACTTTTGCAAAGACCTGAACGGGAATTCATTCCATGAACACTCGTACTAGTAATTCCTTTTGTGTGTATTTTGTACGAGATCATCCCTTCTTGCAGTCCACCCTTATACAGAGCGCAGCTAATATCTGCATTCCGCTCATGAGCTGTGAGCCGGCTCGGAGAGCGCAAACCTTGTGCAGGTCCGCTCTAATAGTTTGGTAAATACTGTATAAATTTTATAGCATTACTCCTATCATGACATTACCATTTGAAGAAAATACGACTGGTGCATGTGAAAGTGATATCCAATCAAGTCCAGAATTGATCGTAAATGTTTTTGAGACTTTAGATCCAACTCTAGACATTCACAAGTAACGTTATTCTGTGCTATGTCGTTGCAGTGGAGCAAGGAAATCGTATGAGTAGGCTTCGAGACTTCGGACCCAATAGAACAGTTCAGTGGGAAATTCTCATAACGCCGTACTGAGTATAGTGGTAAAGCGTACAGTGGGTGGGGGTACTGTACAATGAATGCCAACAAATACGCAAAGGAATACGCTCTGGATTTGAAGGTACTGACGAGTAATTTAATTTTTATGCAAACCTATTTTCAAACTGTGTCTGAAACTATTACACGGTTAGAAAAATCAGAGCAAGAGATGCCGGGAGCTCTGAAATTAGTTGAGTAAATGACATAGAGAATGAAGGCTGATTCACAATAAACCGGGAACGGAAACCAGAACGAGAACGGAAATAATGTTAAAATATATGTATTTAACAATATTTGTGTTCTCGTTATTGTTATCGTTTCCGTTCCCGGTTTATTGTGAACCAGCCTTTAATGAGACACCAAGTACACCGGTTACTGAACGTGTAAAACAGAAGTATAAATCAATTTTATATAAAAATAACGGATATGAATCATTTTGTAATATAAACTGCAAATTAATAGACCTAGAGTCACCCACCATTAACACTGTGTATAATTAAACACAAATGCGTATAAAAGACAGGAGAATAAATGTTTTCACATTCTTTTGATATTGTCATTGTGTAATGCATATTTACTTTTGGATTATGTGTTTCCCCATACTACCGTACTCTATTCTAAATAGCAACGTTGTTACCTCAACACATCTCTACCTTTCACTACCTGCAGCGAGTCAATAACATATAAAAATATAGACAATTACTCATTAATAGCCAATATACATGATCATGAAATTAGAAATAGTGAACAAATTAATATTCCATACTGTAGATTACATAAAACTAGTACAAATTTTTTTGTCATGGGGATGAAATTATATAATAAGCTTCCCAGTCAATATTATAAGTTACCAACCAACAGTTTCAAAGCTAGATTTTATAATTGGCTTTTAATTAATCCTTTCTACTCTGTAGAGGAGTTTCTTAACATAAATTCCCACGAAATTGTTTTTTAATAAATAAAGTTATTTAGATTAGTTACAATTATTACATGAGAGTGAAGTGTTTTCATTAATTTTCAAAATGTTTTGTGTTTTCATTCTAATTACTGTTTTCAATTATATGTATATTTTCAAATGTAGGTTTGTTTTGTGACGAAGCCTATCACTGTATATGTTTAATGGCTTAATAAATTGAATTAAATTGAATTATAGTACATGCACAGTAAACTTATTGTATCGGGTCCCAAGTCTCGAAGCCTGCATATGAGACAACACAGAACTAAAAAATGTGTGAGATACGACTCCTGTGGGAGGAAAGATAAATCTCCATTTCTTTCCGGTAATCGAAGTCAGGTCCGCTCGAAACACTAGAGCTAGAACCACAGACAACACATTTTCTTAATGCAATCTACGGACAGAACATGACGTCAATGTGGAATGGTAACCCTGGCAACGAACATTGGCCTGTTTCTTGAAAATATATTATAGCACTGGCGGTGACATGTCTGCGTGGGCCACATGCGGCCCACGACCCACTGTAGCAGATGTTGCGGCAATGACAGGTGAGGCATGGAGTCAGGTCTCGTCCCTGTGCTGATGAAGTCTAGAGACTGCGCAGGGTCGCTAATTCCAAGAAACAGCAGCACCAAGACAATTGGTAGTCGCCAAGTCTTGTCACTGCAGCAGAAATAACAATTGCCGGTCAGGTCTCCCGGCGACTCGAAATTCAGATCACTTTTTTATGTCCGCTAATTTAATTCAGTCAGATTCATTCACTCTTCCCCTCTCTGTCTTCCCCACTCCTCTCCCTGGCCCTCTGTTGCAGTTGTAATTAATTAATCATAATTAACCACTTTGCAGTCAATTGGATTTCAGTCGCAAATTAAATTCAAAGTGGGGTATATATTTTACTTGTAAAATTTAATTACTGGTGGATTGCATATTACATATTTTTGTACAAAAAGTGGACAACAGCGGTGGGTTATTCAAAAGCAAGTTAACCCGTGTTCTGATTTTAAAATTTAAATAACGCAGAAGATTAAAAAAAAACACACACACACAAATTTATGAAGTTGACAGATGACGTCTTATTGTATCACGCGTTTTGTAGCAATCCGATCTCCTATTATGCTACGAATGATAGTAGTGTGTAGCCTGTAGTTTGTTTCTATTATTCGGAAGAAATCATGTACTACGCACAGTAATTAAAACATGAACTATCGAATTCTGAATTGCACACAAAGGAAGTCTACATTTATTGCAAAAAATATATATTAAATAGATTGATGATGAAACAAGTAATTAAAGAGTGAGATCCTAAAAAATGTAGTCTTAATATGAACTAAATATTTACAATGACATGATTTTGAAATACCAGTACCTCACTTACTTACTTAATTACTTACTTACTTACTCACTCACTGGCTTTTAAGGAACCCGGAGGTTCATTGCCGCCCTCACATAACGCCGCCATTGGTCCCTATTCTGAGCAAGATTAATCCAGTCTCTATCATCATATCCCACCTCCCTCAAATCCATTTTAATATTATCTTCCCATCTACGTCTCGGCCTCCCCAAAGGTCTTTTTCCCTCCGGCCTCCTAACTAACACTCTACAGAATAATACAGAATAAAGAAATATAATTAGAAAAACAAACAAAGAGAAATGCAAATAAAATAATACAAGCAATATAAAAAGAAGATACGGTAGTATTAACAAAATTTGAGACCGAATGAGCAGCGCTCGTGCTCGGTCGCAGTTCAGATATAATATTAAAATAAAAAAAATAGTAATAATATAAATAAATAAGTAAAATAAAATAGGAACTAAAATATAATTACAGCGGCAATGGAATTATATAATATAATATTAACATTAGAGAAGAATAATATGGCACGTGAAAAGTAGGAATAATATATATTTCAAAATTATAGAATACAAATATAATATAGGTTGATTAATTCATACACATAGGTTATAAATTTATTTAATCAAATTTAAGATATTAACACGTTTCTAATTTTCTTGTTATATGTTAGTGGGTTACATGTTAGAAGTTCTGGGTGTAATTTAGTTAAAGTATTGTACAACCGAGGGCCAAAATTTATGCTATGCTTTAGACCAGCAGATGTGAGACATTTAGGTTCTACTAATGTTGAATTAATATTTCGTCTTGTGTCATAATTGTGTGTCTGTAATACAAACTTATTACGATTTTTATGATAAAATTTTAACAGCGTATACTTATAAATTTGTTCAATATTAAATACATTAAATTCAGAATAAATTAATTTAGTTGGATAATCGAAACGTTTCTTCAAATAAATTTTAAATGCATTTATTGATTCGCCCATACGTGCTACATGCCCTGCCCATCTCAAACGTCTGGATTTAATGTTCCTAATTATGTCAGGCGAAGAATACAATGCGTGCAGTTCTGCGTTGTGTAACTTTCTCCATTCTCCTGTAACTTCATCTCTCTTATCCCTATATACTATATATAGGGATAGAACCATCAACGTAGCTCAGTCGGTAGACGAACTATCCGGAGCTGCGCTCGTGCTTGGATTGGATCTCCGTTTGGGCTGATTACCTGGTTGGGTTTTTTTCCGAGGTTTTCTCCAATGCGAATGCTAGGTGATCTATGGCGGATACTCGGTCTTACTTCATCTCGCCAAAAAATTGAGATCTTGTAAAATTTTGACTTGTTTCACATCTTAAAGGTTCAATGCTAATATAAGATCTATGGAATACAATAAATTAAATGGGAAAAAAAATGTCATTACAGAGAATTGAGCTCATTTGGAAATTAGGCCTAATATCACAGTTAAGTGCTTTAGAATTAGTAGGCTACTTTAAATTAACTATTTCTGTCTTCACACTCCCCGCATTTATTAATAAACCTCATTTGTCTAGGAATAATTGTAAAGTCATTATAATGTCACAATCATTTTTCCCGCTGTATGCTTTATCACGGTTGGCTGGAATCGAATCTACTTTCGTTTAAACAATCATAATTTTAGTAATCTAAGCCCTATTGTAATGACTTCTCCTTATTGAAAGAAAGTGTAATCAGATTACTTGGCTCAAGTACGTAAACATTTCACGTTGAAAGATATTCCTCATAAATCCATAATGCAAAACATTTGAGTTCAGTTTTTTTTTTTTTCCTTTGAAGGTCATGTTGAGATTCAGATAAGTTGAAATTGTAATATAAATATTTGTATAATTTTCAGTCAGAAATTTATGTAAGTGTAAGTACAGAAAGAATTCTGTCACATCACATTAAATTATATATTTCACAAATCACATTATAACTTATTATGTTTCACGAATATTTTCGACTTGTACAAAAGTCATCTTCAGGTTACACAATAAAGCAGAAAAAACAAAATTGAACACAGGTGAAAGCAGTACAAAAATGAGTGAACACATACATTGTAATTAGTTAAAATAATCAGGTAAAAATAACAATCAAATAAAAAGGCTACACTTAGATTAATTTCATATTGGTGACACATAACAATTTGTGTGCCAATGTTTAAAAATTAAAAATTAAGTTCAAAAAATATAAAACCTAGCGGGTTAAATTGACGGAATATGTCCATTTGTAATGCAGTGTTCAAGACGGTGAATTCTTTGAAACGTGGGTATTACAATATGTGTGTTTCTAGTCGCTCGCAGCAATGAGTAGCAATAATATCTGAAATTAATAGAAAAGATGTTTATATATTATACATGGTTTGTAATGCGTACAATATGTGTTCACTCATTGTACTGCTTTCACCTGTGTTCAATTTTGTTTTGTCTGCTTTATTGTGTCGCCTGAAGATGACTTTTGTACAAGTCGAAAATATTCGTGAAACATAATATAATGTGATTTGTGAAATATATAATTCAATGTGATGTAACAGAATTCATTCTGTACTTACACTTGTATAATTTTCAGTCAGTAACTTATCTAATTATTTATATATTTTTTTTCTTGCTACGTTCTCTTCGTGTCTCTTTCCACATAATTATCTTCTTCCCTGTCGATGTGTTTCCCTTCCACGACTTTCTACTTCGTCCTTACCCCCCTCCACTCCTCCCCCTGCATCATGTTCCATGAATATTAATTTGGGTGGACGCCGGTACGGTCCGATGCTGCGTCGTCCCTCGCTGTTGGGGTGGACCGTTTTTGTGTGCTAACAGGCAAGGTCAACCCATTGTAATATCAACCGAATGATGCTGACAAGGGTTCAGTGTGTGAGCAGAGGCTAACGGTATTTATCCATCTTTATTTAACATCGCCTGTCACCAAAATGATGGAGGTTCGATTCTCACAAGTTTCCACATACGTATCACCACAAACTTCGTCTTAAATGCATGTAGTTCCACAAGTGAATAGTTAGACAATTGGAATTAATGGGTGGGAAGAATGAACAGGATGGATGGACGGATAGAATGGACAGGAAATGGATGTATGAATGAATGGATATACGGACAGATGGAAGGACGGAAGGAAAAATGATGGATGGATAGACAAATGAATGAATGGTTAAAGAAGGAATGATGAATGAATGGATGAAAGGATGGAACAAGGATGGATGGATGGATGAAGAATTGTAAATGATTGGATCGACATACGGAACAAGGATTCATGGATGGATGGATGGATTGATTGATGGATGGATGAAGAAATTGGACGTGATGAATGAATGGATGAATTGATTGACTGATTGATTGATTAGTTGATTGATTGATTGATTGATTGATTGATTGATTGATTGATTGATTGAGAAAATGAACAGGATGGTGGATGGATGGAGAAAATGGACAGGATGGTGGATAAATGGAGGAAAGATGGATGGGTGGATGGATGGAAAGATGGATGGATAGATAGAGAAAATGGACAGGATGGTGGACAAATGGAAGGGAAAGTTATGGATGGATGGATGGATGCATGGATAGATTGGACCGTGGCTCAGTAGGTTAAGGCGCTTGCCTGCCGGTCTGAAGTTGAGCTCGGGCCCGGGTTCGATCCCCGCTTGGGCTGATTACCTAGTTGGGTTTTTTCCGAAGTTTTTTCCAACCGTAAGGTGAATGCCAGGTAATCTATGGCGAATCCTCGGCCTCATCTCGCCAAATACCATCTCGCTATCACCAATCTCATCGACGCTAAATAACCTAGTAGTTGATACAGCGTCGTTAAATAACCAACTAAAAATGGATAGATTGATAGAGAGAATGATGAATGAATGGATGGCTGGGCGGAACAAGTATGGATGGAAAAAAGATGGATGGAGGAAATGGACTGAATAGTGAATGGATGGACGGATGAAAGAGAAAACGATGGATAGTGAGAGAGAATGGTGAATAGGTGGAAGGATGGAACAAAAATTGATGGATGGATGAACGAATGGGTGGACGGACGGAACAAGGATTGATTGATGGATGGATGGATTTTTTTATGGGTTATTTTACGACGCTGTATCAACATCTAGGTTATTTAGCGTCAGAATGAAATGAAGGTGATAATGCCGGTGAAATGAGTCCGGGGTCCAGCACCGAAAGTTACCCAGCATTTGCTCGTATTGGGTTGAGGGAAAACCCAGGAAAAAACCTCAACCAGGTAACTTGCCCCGACCGGGAATCGAACCCGGGCCACCTGGTTTCCCGGCCAGACGCGCTGACCGTTACTCCACAGGTGTGGACCGGATGGATGGATGGATAGATAGTTTGAGTTAGATGGGATAGTGAATGAATGGTGGACGGACGGACGGACGGAACAAGGATTGATGGATGAAGGAAATGGACAGGATGGTGAATGGATGGACGGAAAGGAAAATGATAGATTGATGGGATTTTTTCTCTCGAAATTTACAAAGAAAGGAACACAATGCTGGATGAATGGATAACTAGGGAGAACGGTGAATGAATAGATGGACGAAGGGAACAAGGAATGATGGATGGGTGGAAAAAAAATATGGATGAAGGTAATGGACAGGATGGTGGACAGATGGACGGAAGGGAAAATGATGGATTGATGAGGTTTCTTTCTCAAAATTCGCAAAGAAAGAAACAAAATTCCGAAAACATTTTTTTTCTATTTACTTCAACAATTATTCGTTTAATTAATGCTATTGATTTCATTTCACTCTTTGCATAAAAACCAAGGAAATACGGTACGTGCTGTATAGTCGTTCTGTATAGGAGAGAAACTTCACTTAAACTAAAAAGAAAGGATAAGCTTAATGAAAGTATAAGGAGACACACTTTTGACCAGAAGAGGAAAGAGGACGTATAAGAAATCTTGAAAATGTAAATTATAATAGAACAAAAAAATACAAAAGTAATGTTTTTCAACTCTTTTTGACCGTGAACAAAGGCAAGAACAATAACAATATTAAAAAAAAAAAACAAACCAAGTGCTTGGAAGTTGAAGAGGAAGGTTTTCAAGAAGACTGGCAGAACCATATCTATACCAATAATAAATCTGTAGCCGAAATTTTTCTGGTAATTTTCGATTTTCCAAAAATAATTGGTCCTAACATATAATTAACCACCCTGAAACCGAAAATCGCTTTTTTGAAATTTTTCTTTCTATGTATGTCAGTCTGTCTGTCTGTCTGTCTGTCTGTGTGTCTGTATGTATGTTTGTTACCTTTTCACGCGATAATGGATGAACGGATTTCGATGAAAATTGTAATATAAATTAAGTTCGTTGTACCTTAGATTTTAGGCTATATGGCATTCAAAATACATTATTTAAAAGTGGGGTTATAAGGGGGCCTCAATTAAAGAAATCGAAATATCTCGCTTATTACTGATTTATGTGAAAAATGTTACATAACAAACGTTTCTTTAAAAATAATTTCCGATAAGTTTTATTCCACGAAAAATTTTGATAGGACTGATATTTAATGAGATAAATGAGTTTTAAAATTAAAATAACTGCCATCTAAGGCCGTGTAATGAATTAAAAAACAAATGACTTCGTCTATAAGGGGCCTTGGACAGCAACAATCGAAAGCTATGAAAGATAGCCTACAGATAATGTTTCTGTGTTTGTATGAAGTAATATCAGAAGCTAAATTAACCGATTTGTATAATTAATTATTAATTCACCATTCGAAAGTGTAGTTTCTCTAGATGGACATAATGCTATAATGTTATTACAGTAACTTCTGAGTGAATCGAGGACAGGTAAGATTAAAATAGCTTCTTATGCACAGAAAACTTGATAGGTTATTCTGTATATTCATTTCCTGTATTTCTTAAAATAATGTTTATGAACATATTCATTTTTATCTCAGAGAATTAACGAACAACGAGAGTGTATTGATTTAGTATGCAGTAATATTACGTTAGCTTAGCAATCCATTATTTCATAATTCAAATTTTAACTATGCTCAATTGAAACGTGTTAAAATACATAAAATATATATGCATTAAATGCAATGCAAAAAAAATTGGGTAATGAGCCAAGCAGATTATGTTGCGCTGTTGTAAAAGCTGTTCCTCCTGAGATTCAAGAGCTCCCACAACAAATTAGAAACTTTCTAATTCGAGTACATCCGTTATCAACACATTTTTTACATAATATAATGTAATATAATATAATATAATATAATACAATATATAATGTAATATAATATAATATAATATAAACATAATAATAAATCTGTAGCCAAAATTTTTCTGTTAATTTTCGCTTTTCCAAAAATAATTGGTAATAACATTTCATAACATGTTAAAGGAATTGTCATTGCACCAAATGAGTGGTCTCTGGACCAAAATGATCGCATTTTAATTATTTGGATGCAATTTAAATTAAGTAACATATTAAACGATTTATCCTTCTATCAAACATGAATGTTCCCTGGATCAAATGTCCTATTTTAATTATGTAATTACTTTATATTTATTTCTAACGGGTGCAGCGGAGCGCACGGGTACGTTTAGTAATATAATATAATATAATTTAATTTAAGTTATATAAGTTATTTGAAGGGTTCAGAACCATAGTGGACCAAATGCCATTTATTGAATACGTAGAAAACAAGGGTTAAAATTAAGTTATTACCATAATTCAATGGAAACCTATAACAAGTAAAATAAAGTATACACATTAAATCTAAATGATGTCAATCCTCATTAAACTATGGTTGCATGTAATAAAAATTAGAAACATGTTAAAGGAATTGTCATTGCACCAATGAGTGGTCTCTGGACCAAAATGATCGCATTTTAATTAGTTGGATGCAATTTAAATTAAGTAACATATTAAACGATTTATCCTTCTATCAAACACGAATGTTCCCTGGATCAAATGTCCTATTTTAATTATGTAATTACTTTATATTTATTTCTAACGGGTGCAGCGGAGCGCACGGGTACGGCTAGTTGTTAATATAGCTATAATTGTGTGTGATGATGATGATGATGATGATGACGACGATCACTACTGCAAATCTTACAGGATAAATTATGGCATCGAACCCTTGATCCTTCGAGGAAAAGCACATCCACAACGGCAGACGACTTTAATAATAAAGCCAATTTCTTAGCTGCCCGTGTGATGCAGAAGAATCGGCAGTGGATAAGCAGTGAACCATGGACGCTGAGCTCGACCCATCCCCTAACTCGCTCAAATCGCGGGGGATGACCATAAAACAAGTCTGACGGGGATTGTGCGCGATACACTGTCAGGGTGACAAATTTGAAAGCGTGCCAGACCCGAGTGGGATTTCTTCTGCTCAAGAGAAGTGGCCAGCGGTTGCCATGGTTTCCATCTCGTCGTGTGTCTTCCAAGGAAAGTAGTCACCACAGCTCGTGTGACCCAATTCCACGTCACCATGGTTACTGCAACATTGTGGTCTCATTGAGCACGACCCTCGTTTGTTTTAATATGCCCTTGTTGCCAACGCAACCATAGAAGCATGATCTCGTTCGTAGAAATTTCTTTAATATGCAATGTCGTCATAGTTACCGTGTCGGAGTAACTTCTGCTTTAGGTGATTGCCGTGGTTACCGCATCATTATCATCTCAAATCAACAGTTTTTGTTTATTTTTGAATGCCATTATTTTCATATCTACTATAAATAATGATATGATCCAATTTCTATAACTTTCAACTTCAGTATATCATTGTTGTCATGATTGCCCTACCAGTTCGATCTCGTTTTCTGAACTTTTATGTTCAATATGACCTTGATGTAGGCTAGTGGTTACTGCAATAGTTCGATTTCGTTTGTACAAATTTTCCTTAAATATACCATTGTTCTTATTGTTATAACAATTCGATTACGTTTGCAAAACTATTATGTTTAATATGCTATTGATATAATGCTTACCGTAATAGTTTCATCTCGTTTGCAAAACTTTTATACTAAGTATTTCATTGTTATCATGGTTACCATAACAGTTTGATCTCGTTTGCAAAACTTTTTTAATAAGTATCTCATTGTTGTCATGGTTACCATAACAGTTTGATCTCGTTTCAAAAATTTTTTACTAAGTATCTCATCGTTGTCATGGTTACCATAACAGTTTGATCTCGTTTCAAAAATTTTTTACTAAGTATCTCATCGTTGTCATGGTTACCATAACAGTTTGATCTCGTTTGCAAAACTTTTTTACTAAGTATCTAATTGTTATCATGGTTACCATAACAGTTTGATCTCGTTTGCAAAAATTTTTTAATAAGTATCTCATTGTTATCACAGTTACCATAACAGTTTGATCTCGTTTGCAAAACTTTTTTACTATGTATCTAATTGTTGTCATGGTTACCATAACAGTTTGATCTCGTTTTCAAAACTTTTTTTACTAAGTATCTCATTGTTATGATGGTTACCATAACAATTTGATCTCGTTTTCAAAACTTTTTTACTAAGTATCTCATTGTTGTCATGGTTACCATAACAGTTTGATCTCATTTGCAAAACTTTTTTACTATGTATCTAATTGTTGTCATGGTTACCATAACAGTTTGATCTCGTTTTCAAAACTTTTTTACTAAGTATCTCATTGTTATGATGGTTACCATAACAGTTTGATCTCGTTTTCAAAACTTTTTTACTAAGTATCTCATTGTTGTCATGGTTACCATAACAGTTTGATCTCGTTTGCAAAACGTTTTTACTAAGTATCTCATTGTTGTCATGGTTACCATAACATTTTGATCTCGTTTTCAAAACTTTTTTACTAAGTATCTAATTGTTATCATGGTTACCATAACAGTTTGATCTCGTTTGCAAAACGTTTTTACTATGTATCTAATTGTTATCATGGTTACCATAACAGTTTGATATCGTTTGCAACACTTTTTTACTAAGTATCTAATTGTTATCATGGTTACCATAACAGTTTGATCTCGTTTGCAAACTTTTTTACTATGTATCTCATTGTTGTCATGGTTACCATAACAGTTTGATCTCGTTTCAAAAACTTTTTACTAAGTATCTCATCGTTGTCATGGTTACCATAACAGTTTAACTCGTTCGCAAAACTTTTTTTACTAAGTATCTCATTGTTGTCATGATTACCATAACTGTTTGATCTCGTCTGCACAACTTTTATACTAAGTATCTCATTGTTTTCATGGTTACCATAACAGTTTGATATCGTTTGCAAAATTTTATACGAAATATCTCATTGTTATCGTGGTTACCATAACAGTTTGATCTCATTTGCAAAACTTTTATACTAAGTATCTCATTGTTATCATGGTTACCATAACACTTTGATATCGTTTGTAAATCTTTTTTACTAAGTATCTCATTGTTTTCATGGTTACCATAACAGTTTGATCTCCTTTGAAAAACTTTTTTACTAAGTATCTCATTGTTTTCATGGTTACCATAACAGTTTGATCTCGTTTGCAAAACTTTTTTTACTAAGTATCTCATTGTTGTCATGGTTACCATAACAGTTTGAACTCGTTTGCAAAACTTTTTTTACTAAGTATCTCATTTGTTGTCATGGTTACCATAACAGTTTGATATCGTTTCCAAAACTTTTATACTAAGTATCTCATTTGTTGTCATGGTTACCATAACAGTTTGATCTCGTTTGCAAAACTGTTACGTTCGATATGCCGTTAAAATAATGGTTTGTGAAGCTTTTATGTTCAATATGCCATTCATATGATGGTTACCATAATAATTTGATCTCGTTTGTACAATTTTTGTGTTACCTAGGCTATACAATATCTCAAAAAAGCTGAAAGTTCGCATTTATAAAACAGTTATATTACTGGTTATTCTGTACGGTTCTGAAACTTGGACTCTCACTTTGAGAGAGGAACAGAGGTTAGGGATATTTGATATTTGAGAATAAGGTTGTAGGAAAATATTTGGGTCTAAGAGAGATGAAGTTACAGGAGAATGGAGAAAGTTACACAACGCATTATATTCTTCACCTGACATAATTAGGAACATTAAATGCAGGACATGTAGCACGTATGAGCGAATTCAGAAATGCATATAGAGTCTTAGTTGGGAGACCGGAGTGAAAAAGACCTTTGGGGAGGCCGAGACGTAGATGGGAGGATAATATTAAAATAGATTTGAGGGAGGTGGGATGTGATGGTAGAGACTGGATTAATCTTGATGAAGATAGGGACCGATGGTGGGCCTATGTGAAGGTGGCAATGAACCTCCGGGTTCTATAAAAGCCATAAGTATTATTATTATTATTATTATTATTATTATTATTATTATTATTATTATTATTATCACTGAATTAAGGTGTCATGTTGTAGTGTTATTTTGTTTTAGTATCCAGGTGAAATAATCGCTAGGAATTGTGATTTGATTTGTTATATATTATACAGAGTGATTTATATAGAACTGACACATTTCTTTCATTAATTGTTTCAAAACGAATTGTGCTAGCGACAACTTATTATACCTAAAATGTAGAGGAATTTTAGGAGATTATTTACTCTATAGCAAATGTTGAAAATGTCCTCCATCCTGCATAAGGCACAACTCAACACATCGTTCCATGTTACTGGCCACTCGTTGAAGGACTCTGTTGTCAATTGCTTGAATCTCATGTGTGATGTTGTGCTTCAGATCGTCCAATGTCTGGGGACGTGTGGCGTAAACCCTGTCTTTTAAGTAACCCCATAGAAAGAAGTCCGGCGTTGTCAAATCCGGAGATCTCGGTGGCCACTGGTTCCTGGAAATTATTTGGTCGTCAAAGAAACTTGCAATTAGTTCCATGGATTCATTTGACGTATGGCATGTAGCGCCATCTTGCTGAAAATATCCTTGACTCAGCTCTACGTCGTCCAGTTGCTCAACAAACTCAAAGACAAACGTCTTAATGATTTTTTGGGTGACTGCTCCAGTCGTGCTCTTACGTCAACAACAACCGTGGGAAGCCTAGATGAACGATGCTTGCCCTTTTCACTCACCAGAGATCCAGTTGTTTCCAATTTGTTTACCAGTCCCAGTATTGTGTTTCTTTTGGGAGGATTGCGAACACCAAATTCTCTCTGGTATGCCCTTTGAGTAGCTGTAATTGAATTCGTAATCCAGTATTGCTTCACAAGGAAGAGTCGTTGATTTAACGTGTACTGCATTTTCACGTTGACACAAAATGTCGAAAACAGCTGCCAACAATAGAAATAAAACATAAACATCTGCGCCTCTAGTGCTGCCAACGATAGGAATAAAACATAAACATCTGCGCATCTAGTGAAAAGGAATCGAAACCCCAGAACATTCTGCTTAATTTGGTGGTAAAATTGGGTCAGTGCTGCCAACAATAGCAATAAAACATAAACATCTGCGCATCTAGTGACAAGGAATCGAAACTCCAGAACATTCTGCTTAATTTGGTGCTAAAATTGGGTCATTGAATGAATTTCCAACGGAATAATTAAAGAAAGAAATGTGTCAGTTCTATATAAATCACTCTGTATTAATTTGTTGCCTGGATACCGTCTGATTATATCTTATAGGAGTTAGTTATTACAGAGTAGTCCCTCGCGGTTATTTTCTTTGTTTAAACTTATTTAATGCAAAATTTAAGTTGTTTTTTTTTTCGATAGCATTATGTGTTGTGCTAGATACGTGGCTGACAATATACTCCCACTCTTCTAAGGCTAGGAAAGTTGCTTATGTGGCACAGGTTCGAAACCAACCAAGTGTAGAAAGTATCGGCTGTAGCATCTTTAATTTTAGTGGCGGTGATCGCTCGTCTTAACCCGTGTAAAGGAAGGTCAGATGTTCGAATCCCTCCCAGTCACGGTCCGTGCTTCATGGCGCTCAACTATGACGAGATAAGAGGTCAACGTGGCCTCAAGGTGTTGACTAATACAACGACCCGTTCCTCCCCCAGATGTCTGGGCCGTGTCTCATCTATTGCCCTTTATTGGGGTGGACCCCAGTTACCTCCTGTTTGAAAGATGTTCCGACCTAAACAGCCATGTTAGCTGTCGGTTCACATAGTCCTATGATCGTATATAATTTGACTCCAATTGTTTTCGTTGGGTTAGCCATGCAGATTTTGAATGTTATTTTGACTGTAGGAGGTTATAGCATACATTCAGTAAAGGCAACTATTCTGATTATCCCTTTCACCTGGTTGTAGGCCTACATGAATATGCACATAAATATTATACAGTGTGATTCAAAAGGTTTTTGTGAAAAACTACATGATTAAAGATATGGCTATTTAGAATGGAAAATATAAATAACCAAGGTGCGAATTTTTATGACCGAAACAACAATTAAAAACGACCCATAACATTACCCCAAAAATGTTAGAAAATGGCCTAAAATAATCAACCTATAGGTAAACACTCATAGTAAAAATCCTACCTTAAATTAAAAGCTCTCCTCTCCATTGCAGTGTACATCCGAAGACTCTGGAATGTGAACGACTGTCGGCGAGGACAATCTTATGCATTGGTATTCCCATATAAAAGTATAAAATATCCCACACGAATACAAATTTTCCCACAACTTACAGTATGAACAAGGACTACTACGAACAATCGGCGAAAGATACCTAGAATAGAATAAAGAAGTGTATATAGTACTCGTGGATCTAGAAAAGGCGTTTGACAGAGTGTATTGGAACGAACTGATGGACATCCTGAAGAAAATAAGTGTGGATTGCAAAGAGAAGTATAAAAGTATCAGTCACCAAACCTTCTCCATATCTAGCATAGCATATCCCAATGGCGGAGACTAAAATGGACGTTGATGGCTTCATTGGGGCTGCAGTTCAGTTCCTTTGTTTAAAAGTCAGAACATAGATTTCTCTTCTTCCTTTTGACATTTCTTACTATCGAGAAAATTCTTTCAGATTCCGCAGTGGAATGCGGTAGTGTCAGTAGCCTAGTAATTTTACGAGTTTTCCTATATTGCGAAATTTTAGTTCGTCATTGAATTCTTCAGCTTAAATTACTAAAAAATCACCTTAAAATGCAAAAAATGACCAAAAACGCCCTCGAAATTTAAAAAAAAAAATACCAAGAAAATCGAAAAAGACCAAAAAATGATGTAAAAAGTCCACATTTCTGTAAACAGTACATCGTATCCAGGATTTATATCTTTACGGGCGTTGCAAAGGATGTAAAGAAAAAAGATGACAAAATCAAAATCCGCGCGCTGTAAATAACCTTTTTCGAAATATGGAATCGTTTCAAAGATACAATGTTTCGAATATTGCGGTTTGAAAAACAGTGATGTTATATTGATACTAGTGGCTTGTGCAGCAAATGCTGCAAACTAAGTCCATTAGATGTTCAAATAAATTTTTCAGATTTATTTTCAATGAAAGTTATTTACTTCCATAATAATAAAACATACTCCCTCTGAATGGTTTTTTTATTCCTAGTACTTTTTCTTAAGTCTATCCACCTTCAACGCGAAAACGCAAGTAACAATGTCAGGACGATCAGTGGGTTTTTCATGTGGGAGTAAAGAAATAGCTATTTCAGGTCATTGTGGATTGTAGGCGAAAGTTAAAAAAATGTCACGTTTGCAATGCTTTCGAACAATAGACATAGCATCTTGGTATAGCTGCTGCATGGAGAGCTTGAAATGTAGAGGGTAAAATCATTTTCTCCTGCTAAGAGATCTTGTTGAAATGATCGGGAGACTACAAAATTTTGTAGGCCTCTTATTTTATCAGTAAGTAATACCTTTTGGCCTTTCCTTAGGAACTGTAATTTTTGAGCTCTCTCGAGCCAATATTGAAGAGAATGACATATCAATATCTACACTACACCGCCATTACTTACTTACTGGCTTTTAAGGAACCTGGAGGTTCATTGCCGCCCTCACATAAGCCTGCCATTGGTCCCTATCCTGAGCTACACCGCCATTAAGTATATAAAAAAGACCCAACCCCACTGGTTTAATAAGTATACAAATATTTGATTTTTAATAACAATATTATTATCTTACTTAAGTTTTGTAGTTATATATAGCAGTCACTCAGTAAATTATAGAAATGAAGATCTTAATTAAGATATTCTCTACATTTACTTACATAACCTCAAAACGTTTCACTTTCATGTCATCAAAATAGCATCAATATTACGTACAATTAATGAAGAATAGACGCATCATGATATTAAGTATAATAATATTTAATTTCTAATGGTAATAATGTCATCAAACCACCTCAAGTTTCGTAGATTTGAATATCCAATACACAGCTGTACTCAGAAAATTATTATACACTGCAGAATCAGTTTTTAATAACAAATTGAATTGAGCTCTCGGCAATCCTGCAGGTCATGGCCTTCGTGTAATAGCCTATTGTTTATTGTAGTGTGTGTTTTGTTTTGAAATTCAATCAAGTCGGCCGTGATTCAATAAAATTAGTTCTCAAAACTGACAACAGATGGATTTTGGAAAATAGGAAAATTATGTAGGAAAATTGACATTTCACTGAAAACTACTACTTTTCCGAAAAACTTTGGATGCCAGGCATGAAAATGAGGGGTCACTCATTAAAATCCATTCAGTCGTTTTCCCGTAATTTTCATTACCATTTCAAATTATATATAGAATATTTCCATTACATGGGGTAGCTATTACTTACAATTTCAATAACGTCTGAACAACATTAAAATATCATTAAATACTTTGTTAGAAAATCAGTTCGTACTAGCAGTATTACATCAACATTTATCATACTGAGGAGCCCTACCTTTCTTTACAAGATCTGATCAGTGCCCTGCGTGCGTAATAAACACACGCGTGATAGCTTTGTCGAACACATGTTGTAACACACATCAGTACATGACGTATTGAGAGATAAAAGAAAGGCTGCTATACACGATAACGGAATATTTTATAATATTTCAACTCTTAGGCTCGATTTCTTCAACTTTTGTTAAATTATAACAGTGTGTTATTCCATTGTAATTGTGAACTTAACAGTTGAAGCATCTCTTCAACTACTGTTAGTACTAACAGGCTGTTAAAACCCATGTTAATTTAACTGCTCAATTTCATGCAGTTAAATCACTTAACTCTCTGTTAGCATAGAAGTATTCAATATGGCTGGTGCGTTAGATGCTGAACTTTTATATCTTGATTGTTTAGAAAATGATATCCATGAATACATAAACACTTCACTAGTGTCTTCCTCAGTTCATTTTCCAGAGGTCCGCAGAAGATGCTCCTTTCTCTATTAAAAGCTTCCTTTGCCATTGCTATCCTCCTTTTGACTTCCTGACAGCAGCTCATGTTACTGCTTATGGTATACCCCGAAGTATTTGAAGCTGTCCACTTGTTCTATTGCCTCATTTAGAATTCGCAAGTTTACCTTCTTTATTTTTCTTCCTGTGACCATTGTTTTCGTCTTATTTGCATTTATCTTCATCCCATACTGCTCACAACTGTCATTTAGCTCCAGTAGCATATCCTTTAGTATAATTTCCTCTTCTGCTAACAACGTCATATCAGTAGCAAATCTTATGCACTTTATTCTTATTCCTCTTACTATCACTTCTCCCATGTTCTGAAAACAGTTCTTTATTAAATTTTCCTCGATCCTGTTATAATACACTTACCATCCTTGTATCACAATATACAATATTCTTTGTGTAAATATTTGATATATATTATTTATTTATTTATTTATTTATTTATTTATTTATTTATTTATTTATTTATTTATTTATTTATTTATTTATTTATTTATTTATTTATTGGCATGCGTGCTTCCTTGCTGGCTAACTCGTGCGTTCATTTACTCATTATTTACTTGTGTATTTATTCGTTTCATTTGTTTGTTTATTTATTTATTTAGTTACATATTTGTTTATTTATTCGTTTTGTTTATTTCATTTCATTTTTTTATTAATGACAGGTACCTTGCTCGCTCGCTAACTCGTGCGTTCATTTACTCATTATTTACTTGTTTATTTATTCGTTTCATTTGTTTCTTTATTTATTTATTTAGTTACATATTTGTTTATTTATTCGTTTTGTTTATTTCATTTCATTTTTTTTATTAATGACAGGTACTTAACATTTTGTCATTCACCCATAGCCTATGAAGTCAGTGGTGTAGGTCAATTTACCGATAGAGTTGTAGCCTAGGATGCACCAGAGGAGGCTGGTGTACACTATACCCGCTTTGAGATAAGATGATGGAGATTTGTTTGGATGACACAGGGGAACCGGAGCTCCCGGAGAAAACTGCTGTGTTACCTGGACCACGGGCTTGCGCAACACAAGTTGGGATACACCGGGGATCAAACTCGGGTCCACAGGACTATAAGTCCAGCGTTCTAGCCACTCGAGCGCGGTGGTAGTTTTATTTATTTGTTTATTTATTTATGTATTTATTTATTTATTTATTCATTCATTTATTCAATCATTTATTTATTTGTTTATTTATTTACTAGCCGTACCCATGCGCTCCGCTGCACCTGTTAGAAATAAATATAAAGTAGTTACATAATTAAAATAGGACGTTTGATCCAGGGAAGAAACTTTTACAACAGCGCAAGATAATCTGCTTCGCTCATTATCCAATTTTTTTGCATTGCATTTATTGCATATATATTTTATGTATTTTAACACAATTCAATTGAGCATAGTTTAAATTTGAATTATAAAATAATGGATTGCTAAGCTAACGTACTATTACTGCATACTAAATCAATACACTCTCGTTATTCGTTAATTCTCTGAGACTAAAATGAGTGTGTACATAAATATTATTTTAAGAAATACAAAAAAAAAAGAATGTACAAAATAGACTATCAAATTTTCTGAGCATAAGAAGCTATTTTAATCTTACCGTCCTCGATTTACTCAGACGTTACTGTAATAACATTATAACATTATGTCCATCTAGAGAAACTACACTTTCCAATGGTGAAATAATAATTAATTATACAAATCGGTTAATTTAGCTTCTGATATTACTTCATACAAACACAGAAACATTCTCTGTAGGCTATGTTTAATAGCTTTCGATTGTCGATGTCCAAGGCCCCTGTTTCTATTGTTGTTGTCCAAGGCCCCTTATAGACGAAGTCATTTGTTTTTTAATTCATTGCACGGCCTTAGATGGCAGTTATTTTAATTTTAAAACTCATTTATCTCATTAAATATCAGTCCTATCGAAATTTTGTAAAGATTAAAACTTATCGGAAATCATTTTTAAAGTAACTTTTATTACGTAAATTTTTCATAAAAACCAATGATAAGCGAGATATTTCGATTTATTTAATTCAGGCCCCCTTATAACCCCCTTTTAAATGAAGTATTTTGAATGCCATATAGCCTAAAATCTAAGTTACAACGAACTTAATTTATATTCCAATTTCTATATAAATCGGTTCAGCCATTATCGTGTGAAAAGGTAACAAACATACAGACAGACATACAAACAAAAATTTCAAAAATGCGATTTTCGGTTTCAGGGTGGTTAATTATATATGTTGGGACCAATTATTTTTGGAAAATCGAAAATTACCAGAAAAATTTCGGCTACAGATTTATTATTAGTATAGATTTATTTATTCATTCATTCATTCATTCATTCATTCATTCATTCATTCATTCATTCATTCATTCATTCATTCATTCATTCATTCATTCATTCATTCATTCAATCATTCATTCATTTATTTATTATTTATTTATTTATTCATTTATTTATTCATTTATTTATTTATTTATTCATTTATTTATTCATTCATTTATTTATTTATTTATTTATTTATTTATTTATTTATTTATTTATTTATTTATAATTATAGAGATGACGTATAAAATTAGTACAACCGAAGGAGCAAAAGGTCTTGCTCGGGTGTAATAAACTATTTACTCATTTTTATTAATCTTCTATAAATATTTTCTGTATTTTCAATAAATATTCAGATCGTTATTCCTCTGAATGTTTTTCAGTTCCACAGAATATCTCCGCCATCTTCTGCAGGTGCACAGTGTTTCTGAAGCGCCACACGGTCTGGATATCCAGCACCCTCTTTTAAATAATATCACTGCAGATAATTCAATAATTAACTTGCACACTCTGCTAAATCGTTCTAACTGCGCTTTGGTTGCTAATTGAATGAACACTCTTTTGTTTCTTTTCCCTCGAAACCGTTTCCACGGCTACCCTCCAGTTTCAATTGCATAAATAATACATCACTGTAAACCTTTCTGGTATTAGCGACTCTTAATTTATTCATATAATTTTCAATCTGAGAACGACTCCCTTCTACCCTCGCAAACACGGAGTATCGTACAGCAAACATCCCTTTTAAACCCATTACGAAGCCCGAGCTATTAAATTGTATAGCGGTTTTTTTGTGTGACGTCACTACCGGTAGTGTGGGGGGAGGCTTCGGAAGTAACACAATTTTATGAGAACTTGCTTGAGCAGATCATCAGGCACCTTCAGTTAAGTACGAAATAGCTAATTTGTCATGAAGTGTTGGTGTACTTCCTAGATGAAGGGATGGTCAATTTCAGATCCGATGCTGGAAACTTGGCTTAAAAAATCAGTCATCAGGGATAAAATGAAGTGCATGACATCATTGTAAAAATATAGAGTTAGTTAAAACCCATCTGCTTACAACCTTAGATAACTTAAGAATTGTTTAGGAAATGCAAGTGGAACGTCTTCGTTACATGCATTAGAGCACTACAGGGTGTTTCAGAAAAACTTTGACAAACCTTGGTGGCAATCCTCACACCAAAAGAAGACAAAAGTTCGTATAAACACATGTCCTAAAATCCTTAGTTTTCTAGTTATTAATGAAAGAACATAATGAAACAATTGAGCATGCATATCAACAATTCAATGGCCTGCAAGTAAAATCATTGCTTTCTGAACAGCTATTGAAAGATATTCTGTCATTGATTCTAATTTTAAAATCATGTCCAAAAGCATCATCCTGTTAGAATCGTCTAAACTACAGCTCTCAGAAGCCCTTAATATAGTGGATAAAGTATCACAAACCGTTATCCAAAATAACAATTCACTAATTTCAGAAAAAGTGAAATGTAAGTTGAGAAACATTATTGCTAAAAATTCTGCCTATTCACAACTTCGTATCATAAATTATGTACTATCAGATCACGACAAGACGTCTGAAGTTGGTGTACTAAAAAGTACTGACTTCCCGTTCTTAAGAAATGCACGTATTACATCGTGTGATGTTGAACGTACATTTTCCCAATATAAAAACTGTTTGAGTGACCATCTGAGGAAGTTACTTTGCAGTCGCTCAAAATGTACGTAACTCTTCACTGCAATGCACATATTCAAGGATGATGTATCTTACATTAAATTTTAAGAGTTAATATATCTCACTATAAAATAATTATATATTTACATGTTTAGACATTTCCTACTTCAATGATCATTCATTATATTTCTTGAATGCAGGATACAGGTTTTATTGTAACCGCAGTATACTGTTCAGTGTTTACATCAGAGACACGCCCCCTTCTCGTACAGTCTATACCGCGTGCACAGTAAACCTTGCGAATCTCGTGGCAATTCCACGAAGTCTACTGGCATTTATCACGGCAGTGATGAATATCATTAAATTGAGTGGCATTGTAAAACAAATTACTACACTTTTTGTAAATATTTATGTACATTCCTGTTTATAGTTATGTAGTTACAATTCTATTAAGTGTAAACTGTGATCATTATCGCTCCTTCTTTCACGAGCAATAGTATTGTATGTCACGTACAATGTTCTTACCGAGAATGTATGTTAACTTTTCAATATTTTAAGTAACAATACGCATATAAGGAATGATTTCAGAGAAAGTGTAATCACTACAATGGAGTAAGACACCAGTTTCAATAATGGTAATGCGAAGAAAAAAGGCCTAAATAAAAACCCTGATTTTTCACAGCCATCCGAATTTGTTTTTAATTCTACTGAAAAAGTTCATATTGTCAGTTACAATGTTCTTCCTTGGGACCGTCAAAAGTAGAAAACAGAAATGGTTTAATGAACTGTGGATGAATAATCGCATCAATAGAGGACGAAATTCCGGCAAAGCTAACACAAATACATCGGGAAAAAAGATGAGTAGAATTCTGTATTACTATTTACGTTTGTCAATGGAGAATGAATATACAAATAACAAATTATATAGACCTATGTAAATATATTCTTTCGAGGCCAGCAGTCAATAAATTAGGAAAGACGTATCTATACTAATAATAAATCTGTAGCCGAAATGTTTCTGGTAATTTTCGATTTTCCTAAAATAATTGGTCCTAACATATACAATTAACCACTCTGAAACCGAAAATCGCTTTTTTGAAATTTTTGTTTGTATGTCTGTCTGTCTGTCTGCATGTTCGTTACCTTTTCACGCGATAATGGCTGAACCGATTTATATGAAAATTGAAATATAAATTAATTTCGCTGTAACTTAGATTTTAGGCTATATGACATTCAAAATACGTTATTTAAAGGGGGGTTATAAGGGGTCCTGAATTGAATAAATCGAAATATCTCGCTTATTATTGATTTTTGTGAAATATGTTACATAACAAAAGTTTCTTTGAAAATAATTTGCGATACGTTTTATTCCTTGAAAAATTTTGATAGGACTGATATTTAATGGGATAAATGAGTTTTAAAATTACAATAACTGCCATCTAAGGCCGTGTAATGAATTAAAAAACAAATGACTTCCTCTATAAGGGGCCTTGGACAGCAACAATCGAAAGCTATGAAAGATAGCCTACAGAGAATGTTTCTGTGTTTGTATGAAGTAATATTGGAAGCTAAATTAACCGATTTGTATAATTAATTATTAATTCACCATTAGAAAGAGTAGTTTCTTTAAATGGACATAATGCTATAATGTTATTACAGTAACGTCTGAGTGAATCGAGGACAGGTAAGATTAAAATAGCTTCTTATGCACAGAAAACTTGGTAGGCTATTCTGTACATTCGTTTCCTGTATTTCCTAAAATAATTTTTATGACCAAATGAGTGGTCTCTGGATCAAAATGATCGCATTTTAATTATGCAAATACAATTTAAATTAAGTAACATAATAAACAATTTATCCTTATATCAAACACGAATGTTCCCTGGATCAAATGTCCTATTTTAATTATGTAATTACTTCATATTTATTTCTAACGGGTGCAGCGGAGCGCACGGGTACGGCTAGTATACTAAATATTATTATATTATAAAGAGAGAGTATTTGTGTGTTTGTATGAGGCAATCTCAGGAAACTATGTAATAGATTTAAATAATTCTTTCATCATTGGAAAGTGTAGTTCCTTTAGACGGACGTAGGCTTTATGTCATTACAGAAGCTCATGAGTGAATCAAGGACTGGGAACAAATGCATATAAGGTAGGACTAAACAGAACTTTACGCACAGAAAACTTTATATATTGTCGAAACTAATAGTTAGCTATATGTACTGCAGTTAAATTTAATGCTATTTGGAGGTACCGTAATGAAATTTGATGTCTGATTTGCGGTGCATTTTTTATGAAAAAATGAAAGTCAGAGATGGAATAATTTTACAAATGTACACGCGGCACATATTAAGTATTAATTATTCAATACCGTAATAGTAGGGCCTACATATTGCTTAATTAGGTCTACGTATTTGGGTGAGCTAGGCTAATGTATAGGAGGTAACAGTTCTAAATGGTGCACAATACTCCATATAGAATAATTAACAAACCAACATCTTTAACATGACTTGTGGTTTGTAGGCATCTCAAACCCCAAACTCCACCCCTCTGAGCGCGAGATCTTATATACTCGGTCAATTATGGCCGAATGTTATAATAAAAACAATTAACAACATAGGCATTTCAGTCATAACGTCATACAATAACAGATGAAACTATCAAGTAATTACATAACTGAAATATTTATTTATAACAAGTGCAGCGAAGCGCGCGGGTACGTCTAGTTTCTAATAAGTTAGTAGCAAAACATTTAAGCCAGTTGAACACTGCTGGCAGAAGAAATGTTATGAGATGTCTACAGAGAAACAAGTAATTTTCCATGAAGAATTTTAGGAAACTGCAATCATATACAAGCAGGATATTTGGAGAAGACTGCTATAAGTAACGTCAAACATCTATAAAATCACAACACCGAGAATATTTTTCGACATACAATATCAGGACTAAGAAGAGTCGGTTTCTAAAACGAGGTCTAGACCATGACCATGGGTTTAAACCGCGTTTGGATTTATAAAACGAGTTCTTTTTTCATTTTTCTGAGTCACGGCTCGAAACCATGATCTGAAGCAGAGACCACGGCTGGGGCAGGTTTAAAACCACTGCTTCATGTATACAAGATGGAAGTAGTAGATTAGCTGGATGATTATCAAAGGAAAATTTGTGTCTACAAGTATTAAATCTCCGGGTTACAGTAATGAGAGAGAGAAATAATCCTTTGTAACTACTAAGGTCGGATAAAAAGTAATGGCAACAGATCGATATTTCTGACATGGCTTTATTCACAGGGGTACAACATTTACGTACCTTCTATATAGTCGCCCCCCTTATTACCTTATTTATTACCTTTTGCCAAATGTTTGGAAGGCGTCGTACACCATCAGCGCGTCCATCTTTGTTGATGTTCCGTATTGACCGCCCTAAATCACGGATAATTTCATCTCTGGTATTGTACCGGGTCCCTCGCAGTGGTTCTTTCACTTTGGTGAAAAGATCGTAATCACACGGATCATATCGGGTGAGTACGGTGGATGTTCCTGTAGTCCGCGTTTTCCGTCTGCCTTGGAGGTACAGCGTGGTGCAGTATTACCCCATCAATGTCATACGCCACAATGAACATCACTTTCACATCCCTGCCTTCCCGGAACGCTTTAACCCATCGTGCCACTGTGCGATATGGCAACGCTGCATCGGCATATGCAGTCCCTGAAATTATTCTTGTGCACTACGACCTCGTGTTAATTTTCATCCAGGAACGTTGCTCTAGTTTTGTAAATGTGGTCTTAGGGCGCTTGCACTATCCCTATGAAAGTCAACGTTCTACACACTGCAGTAGATTGACAGAGTACTGTCGCCGCTGGCTGCACTAACTCATCTAACAGTCCTTGTTCATGTCCACACAGCTGCAACTCTCGAACGCACCATCGTCACGTGACAGCAGCGTTGCCATTACTTTTTATCCAACCTATGTATATGACAACGATAATTTGTGGCGAATATTTCGATTTTCGAAGAAATCAACGCAAAATTGAGCAAGAATGCTAAATAATAATCTGCAACGAAATGCAAGAGGCGATAGGTTGAAAATTTTTTTACATCTTCCTGTTGCTTTCAGGGAAGTAAGATATAATATTTTATATTAATTATACCTTTATTCCTATGAGACGATATATTTTAATTCTTATTCTTTACAGTAGTTTTGGACATTTCATTAAAAAAAAATCATTTAATACTCGAAAATGTTGTGGGCCTACAAGAATATGAACCAAACGTGATTTTGTCTTATTATTTTAAGTTTTATGCTACTGGGGCTTTCCATATAGTTCTAGTCTATTAGGGTAAAGTTGCCTAATTCCGTGATACCCCTAATCCTGTGGTACTTTTCTTAAATTGAATGTCAGTCAAAGTTTTGCCGTTTGATCATAGCGGCAGACATTTTTCTCGAAAAATTGCATCTTTCACCTACTTTCAGACATCGGTGAACTTCTGATACCCATTACCGTGCCATTCAATGAAGAAAACGTATCACGGAATTGGTAGTATAACGAAATTAGGCAACTTTACCCTATATGTGAAAACAGAACCATACTACATTTTAGTTTCAATTGAAATTTTAATCCAGTTAATATTTAGGTTATTAATTTCTTAGAACCGGGTTTTCAGGTTGTTAATGTTGGTAGTAGTTATGAACAAACGATAAACTACAACATAAACGCTCGACTTGTGCTAATTATTTGGGTAATATCATTCTGGTACCTAAAAATCCGTTCCCTAGTAATGTTAGTATTTTAAACGCACGACTATTTCTTACCAGTGTTTATTATTGTCACACCAACTAGTTATCCAATTTTCATTATTTACTTTCATGTTGTTTTATGGTCTAGATATTAATGTAATAACTATGTAAGCAAATGTATTCAATTAGAATTAGAGTCTGGCTGGGCGGAAGAGAAGGCCTACTGGCCTTAGCTCTGCCAGATTAAATAAATAAATAAATTATTATTATTATTATTATTATTATTATCATCATTATTATTATATTCTGTAAATCTATACTAATAATAAATCTGTAGCCAAAATTTTTCTGTTAATTTTCGATTTTCTAAAAATAATTGGTGTTAACATGTATAATTAACCTTCCTGAAACCGAAAATCGCTTTTTTTAATTTTTGTTTGTATGTCTGTCTGTCTGTCTGTCTGTCTGTATGTTTGTTACCTTTTCACGCGATAATGGCTGAACGGATTTCAATGAAAATTGGAATATAAATTAAGTTCGTTTTAACTTAGATTTTAGGCTGTGTGGCATTCAAAATACGTTATTTAAAAGGGGGATTATAAGGGGGCCTGAATTAAATAAATCGAAATATCTCGCTTATTATTGATTTTTGTGAAAACGTTACATAACAAACGTTTCTTAAGAAATGATTTCTGATAAGTTTTATTCTATGAACAATTTTGATAGGACTGATATTTAATGAGATAAATGAGTTTTAAAATTAAAATAACTACCATCTAAGGCGGTGTATTGAAATAAAAAACAAATGACTTCGTCTATAAGGGGCCTTGGACACAACAATCGAAAGCTATGAAACATAGCCTACAGACAATGTTTCTGTGTTTGTATGAAGTAATATCGGAAGCTAAATTAGCCGATTTGTATAATTAATTATTACTTCACCATTGGAAAGTGTAGTTTCTCTAGATGGACATAATGCTATAATGTTATTACAGTAACTTGTGAGTGAATTGAGGACAGGTAAGATTAAAATAGCTTCTTATGCACAGAAAACTTGATAGGTTATTCTGTTTATTCATTTCCTGTATTTCTTAAAATAATGTTTATGAACATATTCATTTTTATCTCAGAGAATTAACGAACAACGAGAGTGTATTGATTTAGTATGCAGTAATAGTACGTTAGCGTAGCAATCCAGTATTTTATAATTCAAATTTTAACTATGCTCAATTGAATCGTGTTAAAATACATAAAATATATATGCAATAAATGCAATGCAAAAAAATTTGGTAATGAGCCAAGCAGATTATGTTGCGCTGTTGTAAAAGCTGTTCCTCCTGACATTCGAGAGCTCCCACAACAAATTAAAAATTTTCTAATTGGAGTACATCCGTTATCAACACACTTTTTACATAATATAATATAATATAATATAATATAATATAATATAATATAATATAATATAATATAATATAATATAATATAAACATAATAATAAATCTGTAGCCAAAATTTTTCTGTTAATTTTCGCTTTTCCAAAAATAATTGGTAATAACAATAACATGTTAAAGGAATTGTCATTGCACCAAATGAGTAGTCTCTGGATCAAAATGATCGCATTTTAATATTTTAAATACAATTTTAATTAAGTAACATATTAAACGATTTATCCTTCTATCAAACACGAATGTTCCCTACATCAAACGTCCTATTTTAATTATTTAATTACTTTATATTTATTTCTAACGGGTGCAGCGGAGCGCACGGGTACGGCTAGTTAATAAATATAACAATACCTTAGCTGATAACAAAAGAAGTTGACTTTCTGCAATTCAATAAAAATATATTAACCCCGATGTTCATTTATTTATAATATCGACTGTGTAGAGGAATAAAAATCGATTCTTAGCTTTGTTGCCATATATGAAATCCACAAACCTCGGTATATTCTCAAGCCGCGTCTCTACTTCGTTTTAAAAATCGCATAAGGGTTCAGACCTCGATCGCGGTTTAAAAGCCGAGGTTTGGAACCACGGTTTTGTCCGTGTTTTAGAAATCGAACCTTTAAGTCCTTTATTCTGTCATTGTTTCAAATATCTATAAACTTCTGAGAACTGTACAAAGTAAAGTGAAGGTACGTGATATAGTAACGAAAGATATGAGGGGCAAACATCCCAATATGCCTCATAAGATTCCAGGTGAAGTTTATGTTAGGCCAGTAGACGACTTAAACTGGTATAGTGTTTGTATGTCGAGGGTGCTTTCATTTAAAATTATATCGTGAAATAAGTGGAATTATTCATTTTTAACGTTGTGACAGCAATCTTGTAAAATAAATAATTTCTTTTAAAACAAACATAATATTATATTCATTATTGTAGTAAATAAAGAAAAGTTAACAATTTGCAATTTGTTGGACCCTCCTCTATTGAATAAGGACGTAATTAAATTGTGGTAAACTCTATCCATGTACAATAGTTAACATCAAGCAAGAATCACACAATAACGTATTACTCTACAATATAGATAAATATTATCATATTATACATCTTGATTACAACTTTTAACACTGTATCACTTCGGAATATGTATGATAAGAACTTTCTTGTATTAAATATTAACGTAACTTGTTAACATGTTTCGACCTATTTTCGGTCGTCTTTGGAACTGGTCGTTGTTGGTCTTGGCGTCTCTTGTTTCCTGTGTGGGTGCGTTCGTAGTGTAGAGTCAAAGAGTGTATGTGTTTTGAAATTGAGTTGTGTGTGGAGAATATCGTTGGGGTGTGTTTTTGTGTGTCTGTATATTTCATATTGTTCTAGTGTGTTGAGTTTCTGGCTTTTTGGTTGGATGTGTAGTATTTCCATGTCTGTGTTGATGTCTCTGTAGGTGTGGTTGGCATTTGTGATGTGTTCTGCATATGTGGAGGTGTTTTGTAATTTTGTTATGGCTGTGATGTGTTATTTGTAATGTGTTTGAAATGATCTGTCTGTCTGTGCTATGTAGAAGTTGTTGCAGGTGTTACATTTGAGTTTGTATACGCCTGTGTGGTTGTATTTGTTTGTTTGTGTGTTGAGATGTCTTTGTAGAGTGTTATTTGTTCTGTATGCGATGTCTTGAATGAGGTTGCAATTTTATGTGTGTTTCTGTTTTCGTATGTTAGTGCGATGTAATTTTTGTGTTCTTGTGTTTGTGTTGTGTTCTTCTGTTTTTTGTGGTTTTGCTTTGTCTTACGTATTATGTCGTCTATTATGTTGGGGTTGTATCCGTTTTCTTGTGCTATCTATTTGATTGTGTTTAGTTCTTCGTTGTAATCCTGTCGGTTCATTGGTATTATCATATTACAAAAAGAGTTGCAGGGTACAGAGATTTTTGTTGATTATACAGAGTGTTGCAAAACTTCATACTCAAACTTCTAGGGAAGGTAGAGGAGCCCAAAACAAACATTTTTTCTTATATAACCATAAGTCGGAAACCAATAGTTACGTCAGTTGTCACCTTCGAACGCAGACATTGCTGACAGACATTGAGAGTGTGGTAACCATTTAATATGGTTTTGGTGACATTTTGTTTACAGGAATTGTTCAAACGTGCGGCCTCCTGCTTTAATACATGATGTACAACGACGTGATAATGCGTCTCTCATTTGTTGAAATATTACATGTTGGTGTTGCAAATGATTGGCAACTACAAGAAACCGAGCAACGAGGTCCTCCTCTGAAACAATTGACATTTTCATTCACTAAACCCTTTATATGTCCTCACATAAAAAAATCGAGTAGGTTAAGGTCAGAAGAACGAGAAGGCCATGCAATGGGCCTACCCCGGCTAACCTAATGTTCACCGAATGTGTCACGTATCAGCTGTATGGAGTCTACTACTTGTGACGTGTTTGTGATGCGCAGAGATGCTTGTTTCTACTCAGCGATGCATTCGAAAGTGCCGGCTGACGTAATTCTTATCTGCGTTCGAAAGTGACGACTTACGCAAATATTGGTTTCCGACCTATGGTTATTTAACGAAACATCTTTGTTTTGGGCTCCTCTACCATCCCTAGAAGTTTGAGTGTGAAGTTTCGCAACACCCTGTATCAAAAATGTTTTTTTTTTAGTTACGCCCTTCTTCCAGCTAAGCATTCAAATGTTACTCCAGTAAAATAACAATTTTTACTAAAATGATACTTAGGCCTTTATTAAATTTAAGTCTTAATTATTTTCTTTCCGAAGTATCCAAAATGGAGAGTAATAAGTAGACTTCGTTGAATTGCCACACGCAGCATGCAATCAGGTTGTCGATGTACGGTAGTATAGAGGAGGTGTGCGACCGCCCAGTCTCGTAGTATAAGCAGTTCATGTTAAGAGTTGTCACCGGTCCAAATAGATAGAGTAGCTACAGCTAATGTATACCTATGTAAGCACTTGTTTTTGCATTACTGTGGTTGGAATAGTCAAAGCTTAACATTCGTTCAGTATAGACAAGAATTCAATCAAACATACTACAATGAGAGTGTTGCAGTTCCAAACAATTGCCCCTGGAATACCCTTACCCCCGCAGCCAGTTTTGACCCTTTGGAAAACGTGGTTGGATGCTGTTAATTATTATGCAGAATATTACGGCAAAATAATAGAGGTAATTGATGCATTGGATAGCACAGACAGTTCCGCTGTTGCAGCTGTAAAATCATTGCCTTCTGAACAGCTATAGGAAGATATTCTGTTCATTGATTCTAATTTTAAAATCGTGTCCAAAAGCATCATCCTGTTAGAATCGTCAAAACTACAACTGTTAGACGCCCTTAATATACTGGATAAATTATCACAAACCGTTATCCAAAATAACAGTTCACTAATTTCAGAAAAAGTGAAATGTAAGTTGAGAAACATTATTGTTAAAAAATTCTGCCTATTCACAACTTCGTATTATAAATGATGTACTATCAGGTAACGACAAGACGTCTGAAGTTGGTGTACTAAAAAGTAGTGATTTCCGTTCTTCAAATATGTACCTATTACATCGTGTGATGTTGAACGTACATTTTCCTAATGTAAAAACTGTTTGAGTGACCATCGGAGGAGGTTCACTTTGCAGTCGCTCAAAATGTACGCAACTCTTCATTGCAATGCACATATTCAAGGATGATATGAGTATATTACATTAAATTTTAAGAGTTAATATATCTCACTACAAAATAATTGCGTATTTACATGTTTACATGTCTCCTACTTCAATGATCATTCATTATATTTCTTGAATGCAGGATGCAGGTTTTATTGTAACCGCAGCATACTGCTCAGTGTTTACATCAGAGGCTTACTCCATCCGTTGCACGTCCCCTTCTCATAAGTCTATACCGCGTGCGTAGTAAACCTTGCGATTCTCGTGGCAATTCCACGAAGTCTAGTAATATGTATCTTCCATGCGTAGCCCAGTTAGGAGACATTGCAAATAATTTTAATTGTAAAGATACTAGACTAGCATAATGTAATTGACATCAAAATGGTGTCCTAGAAAATAACACGTTATTTATTTCATTATAAACTTGAGATATGTGTGGAAAAAAAAATTCTGTAGAGAAAAACTCCTAATATTCAATTTTTTTTCAACACAATGACGATTTGATGATGGGCACAATGACGACAACATTGTTTTTAGTCATAAAATCATTTTAATTGCTGATGCAGAATATGGACACTCTTAGAATATAGTTATTAGACACACAAATTTCCCATTTACGTATCGATCTGTTTATACTTACTTTCATTTCTCAAAACACGTACACTGCTTTTGTTCATTAATAAATAATTATTAAAAAACAAGAATGATCATAAATACTGCTAGTTTCGCGTGAGCAACAACGAGTTCACAATTATCAGATATCCCAGCATTGTAGCATGTTAAGGTAAATATATTTGGGAAGTTTGATTAGTAACTCAGTTTGAGGACAGGAAGCTCACAAGCTACGTCGGAAATTGAGGGATACTTCTTCAGAATTCATCACGTCGTTACATTCTTCATATAGAGACTAGGATAATGCCGAATATAGAGTTGACAACAATCTGCATTGCTGTGTTAATAATCTTTACGGGTTGTTGGGCTGATACTGTGACACCCAATGATAAAACGAATTATTCAGATTTAGCGAAATGTGTGGCTAATGGAATATATGCCAACGGGGATCCGAGAAAACCATATCAGTTCTTGTTGCAAGTACAGGGGAATGATTCAAAGGAACTAAGGATAATAAATGAAGAACCATTTGAAAATTTTGATTTGAGTGAGGAAGTCACAAAAGTGATGAGTGAAAAATTCATATCGCCTATTATGATCCATAGATCTTCAGAGGAATTCGAAAGACAAAAATTTCTAAACTACGTGATATTTGGAGAAGACATGGAAGCAATTATTACTAAATTGGAGTTTTTGTTTTATTACACTGTTTCTTCTAATTTAGGTTGCAAATTTTTTGTCGTAATTACCGGACGGACTTCAGGACCTACAAAACCTATTGTGGAACAACTAAAGTCTTTCTTGTGGGATTACAGAATTGTAGATGTTCTTCTGTTCATACCTGGTGAAACAAGAGAGGTGCTCGATCTATACACGTGGACACCATACATGTCTAGTACGAAGTGCACTGAGGAATTGGATGTTCTTCACGTCGGACATTGGTTGTGGACAGAAGACGTCCATCAATGTGATCTATACGTGATGCCAGTTGTCAAAGTTCCCATGGATTTTCATGGTTGTCCATTGATGGCACATACAGCATTTATATATGGCATTTGGGAAGGAGATGAAACAGACAATAAGCTATTGGAATCAATGGAGTATGAAACACAACTTGTCTCTCTTATTTGCGAGAAACTTAACTTACAGTTTATAAAAATTCTGCTCACAGAAATGAATTCCATTGAACAATATGATCTGATATCTAGAGGTCAAGTTGACTTGCTGTTTGGTGCATTAAGTTTGGACGACAGAAATATACTTGAGGAGTACCTGGACTATACAGTGACATTCGGCGCATATGCCTCCCATTGGTATGTGCCTTGTGGAAAACCGTTGTCAAGGACGGGAATCATTACTCGAATATTTTCGATCTATGTTTGGCTTATACTGATCTGTGTGTATATAACTTCAGTGCTAATCATTTTTATATTTGCAAAGAAGTCCAGGAGATACACTAGTGATGAATCAGGTGAATATCTAAGAATGTCTGACACTTTTCTGAACCTGTGGGCCGTTATTTTAGGAGTGTCTGTGTCGGATCAACCCAGGTGCACGAATACAAGGACTTATTTCTTCTTATTTGTGTGTTTTTGTTACGCTGTGAATACTATCTACCAGACGTTCTTCACCAGTCTGCTTGTTGATCCTGGAATTGGATATCAAATCACGACATTTGACGAGATACTGGAGTCCGGTATAGAATATGGAATGATCAATGGTCGGTTTCAATCTGACTTATACAACCTTGATGATGAAAAGGTCACTGCAATTCTTCACAATTTTATAGACTGCTATAATTTGTTTAACTGTTTCCACCGTGTTAGCGTTACCAAGGACTTAGCCTATTACGAAACCACCGAAGATCTTGATGTTTACTTAAGTTTAAACAGAAATGCTGAAATTTGTCGTGTAGATGACTACGCTTTAGTATTCCCGAAAACTTTTTTTGTGAGAGGAAATTTGTTCCATAAACATTTTAATTATGTTATGAGGAACATTATGGAGGCCGGAATTTATGATAAAATGTACAGCAACTTTTATGATGTAATTCAAAAGCTTGCTCCTAAGTATATGGACTCGTATATTATCAGGTCTACTAAGGAAGAAGTATTCGCTTTTTCTGTTTCTCATTTGTCTGTGGTGTTATACATATATCTCATGGGCTGTGGTTTGAGTGTCTTTGTATTTCTCGTTGAAGTGTTATGGTACAAATTCGGATGCCTTCACTAATTTTATGCGTCTGTCTTACTATTAAAGACGATTTTCTTAGTCTAACAACATTGGATGAGTATAATTGTGCATGATATGTACGTTACGTCACGTGACCTTCAGAAGACACAAACACAAGTAGCGCTAAATATATGATCACTCTAAAACAGGTTTGTTACATCTAAACAAGTATAGTGTGCTTCAGTTTGATAATTTTTATGATATTATGCTATACTACTTGAAATAAAGGTGTCTAAAACAAGTGCGAAAGTACAGAAGTGAGTAGAGGAATTCGAAAGAAAATATGTCTGTGTAAGTGGCGACAAAATTGTGTGCAATTCATGTAAGACATAATAATCAGTCCTAAACAATAGTATTTACAGCAGCACTGTAATCAAAAATATTTGAACTATTTCATAGTGAGAGAAAGAAGCGAATCTCAACATCTACCTTCAAGTAGCAATACAATGTCAGTGGACGAATTTAGCAGAGGTCTGTACGAAATTGTGGTGCTGGCAAACATTCGACAAAGTTGAAGACAAGCGCTTTAAAAATTTTGTTGGAAAGTACACTTGTACAGAAGAGCAGTAGCTGTGTTACACATGTATTAGTACCGTTATTTAAAGTTAAATTCTACAGCGAATATTATTGCAATATAGGCTTAACCCTTCGTTACTCGCGTTAAATTCCGTAACGCCAGTACTCACCTGGATTACAATGGTAATCCACATTTGTTTTTGTTTACAGACAAGGTTTAAACATTGGAATTAGATTTAAATGTTAAGAAATATATTGTTTTCAGTTATTACAGTAATAAGAATAGATATGGTACGCATAACGGAACGTATTAAATATAAATATTAATAATGAAATGGATAGTACACAAATTGCATTCAAGTGACATGTTTGCATAATATTTCAACACTGGTCGTGTCTTTGAGTCATAATTTATTGTTGCATCATAGTTATGAGTTAGTTCACTATCATCATAATTATGTAGGTTATCTAGCATTGTTGCTCACTCGATGTTTGAAGGTCATCTGAACTCTTGATCTCTCTTAATCTCTCCCACGGGAAACGCAAGTTCACTACTGCTGACCTTACTTACGTCATATTTGATAACCGAATACCTCACTCAGGGGTGTAGCAATGAAAAAATTCAGGGATGTAACAATCATTCTCACTTCACTTGTAATATTTTACAGATGTTTTTGTGTATTGTAAGAAGGATATTGATGCACTTTCGTGTTTATGTTTGCATTTCACACTTTACACACGTGAGTCTAATCTACATCTGATTCAATTATCTGAGTAGGCCTATGCATTTCTTCTACACAGTTCAAACAAATTACATCTGAATGAGTAGGACAAATTCTCTTCAAGCACTGGGAACAAGATTGTCTTGTGCTCTTTTTTCTTGTTCTACCACACATGTAGCACCTACCAATACCTTCTGGCCGTGTTCCTTCTTCTTGACCTGTTTGTGGAATGCCTAACAGTTGCTCTCCTCTTCTCTTTATTTCTCTTGGAATTGTCTGTTGGGTGATACGCTCGGAAATTAGTGGCTTCATTAGGTCCAGAGCAAGGGTTTTTAGGAAGTTTTTCCGTAGAATTTTTTGTTTGTTTGCAGAATAAACAACAAGAGCATTGACACCTGCTATGTTCAGTAAGTCAAAGAAAATAGTCAGAGGCCAGCGGCGTGAATTTCTGCTTACATCATAGGCTGAGCATAACTGGTCCAGGACATCCACAGCACATTTAGTTCTATTATAAAAAGATATTATTTCAGGCTTCTGGCTTCCTCCTGTTTCCTCATCCATTGCCTTATCATAATGCATGGTTGATAATGCTAACACTGTTTTGTTTTTCTTCGGTACATACGAAATAATTGTGCAGTTTTCATTGAATCCAAACAATGTACTGTTAACTTCCCTGTCTTGAGTAGTTGTGAAATGAGGAGGGATTTCTCTTTTGTTTTTTTTTCAAGGTTCCTACAAGTGTAATTTTGTCATTTTCTAGAAGATCTAAACACAGAGGTATGCTCGTGAACCAGTTATCGGTGGTCACATTTCTTCCTGTTCCTTTGATGGGATGAACCAGCCTCTTCACCACTGCATGTGCACTGTTACTTTGGTGAAATGGACCATCTGGTTGAATATCAGCATAAATTTCCAAGTTATGAGTGTAATATGTTTTCACATCCACCATAGCAAAAATTTTGATCCCATATTTTGCTGGTTTAGTAGGTATATACACTTTCATGGGACATCGTCCTCTGAATGCAACCAACTGCTCGTCTATAGTTACATATTCGCTTGGAATGTAGCACCTTTGTGAATTCTGAACAAATAACTCGAACACTTCACGTACAGCAGCCAGTTTATCAATTTCTTTCCTTTCCTGCCTGTCATGAATGTTATCAAAGCGTAGACATCGTAACAAAAATTGGAATCTATTGTAGGTCATAGTCAGGTAAATTGACTCTATACCTGTGCCATTTTTATCCCATAGTTCTCTTACGTTCAGTCTTCCCGATTTCAAAGCACCAGCAAGATACAAAATACCTAAGAGTGCTCGAATTTCAACGTCATTTGTTAATTTGCAATCTCTGTCACGTCCGTAATTACGCTTCACTTTTTCAATATAAATATTAGTACACCTTACTATTACATTGATTATTGTCTGATCAATAAAGCAGTCAAAACACTCTGTGTGTGTCCGCGCATTTTTTGCAGCTCTCTTAGGGCCCGGTAAATGAATCACTATATTTTGTGCTCTTCTTCTCCCTCGTAGAGATACTGGTTCTTCCTGCCAAATTGTAGTGTTGTCTCTTCCCGTATAGCAGTTTCCATCATTTATAGACATTAGTCTTTCATCACCATCACCATAATCATCATCCTCCTCCTCATTGTCTTGTTCTGAATTAGAATCGTGAACTTCATTCAAAAGATCTTCTTTGTTGCTTTCATCATCACTTTCATTTTCAATGCCAACATCCAGATCTTCATCTAGCCACTTGCAAATATTGCTTGTATTTTCCGTGCCCATTGGAGCCAACTACAAAGAGGATGGAACAATATCACACACTTTTTTCATAAAGTTCCTGCATTGCATCACTCATAACCATATAAAAACTATTTCACTTACCTGAGTAAGAAACTGACGTCAGTACTCGCGTGGATTACAATGGTAATCCACTCGGAAAAACTGCGTATAACTTGATAAAACTCCGTATAACTTTCCAAAGCGTTGCGACAAATACGTCTAAACACCACTAATGCCTCACTTAGACTGTGACGAGAAATTGCATTGACGCTCAGCTACGCAGTGCTGTAGGCGGTGACGTAATACAGGATTAAATATCAGTGGATTACTATTGTAATCCACGCGAGTACTGAAGGGTTAAACATTTCATTCAGAGCAGTAGCTGTGTTACACATATATTAGTACCGTTGTTTACAGTTAAATTTTACAGCTAAGATTATTGTAATATAGACTTAAACGTTTCATTCAGGACAATACCTGTGTTACACTGTATTAGTACAGTAGCTGTGTGACACATGTATTATTACCGTTATTTAAAGTTGAATTTTACAACTAAGATTATTGTAATATAGGATTAAACATTTCATTCAGAACAGTAGCTGTGTTACACTGTATTAGTACCGTTATTTAAAGTTCAATTTTACAACTAAGATTATTGTAATATAGGCTTAAACATTTCATTCAGAACAGTAGCTGTGTTACACTGTATTAGTACCGTTATTTAAAGTTGAATTTTACAACTAAGATTATTGTAATATAGGCTTAAACATTTCATTCAGAACAGTAGCTGTGTTACACTGTATTAGTACCGTTATTTAAAGTTGAATTTTACAACTAAGATTATTTTAATATAGGCTTAAACATTTCATTCAGAACAGTAGCTGTGTTACACTGTATTAGTACCGTTATTTAAAGTTGAATTTTACAACTAAGATTATTGTAATATAGGCTTAAACATTTCATTCAGAGCAGTAGCTGTGTTACACATGTATTAGTACCGTTATTTAAAGTTAAATTCTACAGCGAATATTATTGCAATATAGGCTTAAACATTTCATTCAGAGCAGTAGCTGCGTTACACATATATTATTACCGTTGTTTACAGTTAAATTTTACAGCTAAGATTATTGTAATATAGACTTAAACGTTTCATTCAGGACAATACCTGTGTTACACTGTATTAGTACAGTAGCTGTGTGACACATGTATTAGTACCGTTATTTAAAGTTGACTTTTACAACTAAGATTATTGTAACATAGGCTTAAACATTTCATTCAGAACAGTAGCTGTGTTACACTGTATTAGTACCGTTATTTAAAGTTCAATTTTACAGCTAAGATTATTGTAATATAGGCTTAAACATTTCATTCAGAACAGTAGCTGTGTTACACTGTATTAGTACCGTTATTTAAAGTTGAATTTTACAGCGAAGATTATTGTAATATAGGCTTAAACATTTCATTCAGAACAGTAGCTGTGTTACACTGTATTAGTACCGTTATTTAAAGTTGAATTTTACAGCTAAGATTATAGTATTATAGGCTTAAACATTTCATTCAAAACAGTAGCTGTGTTACACTGTATTAGTACCGTTTTTTAAAGTTGAATTTTACAGCTAAGATTATTGTAATATAGGCTTAAACATTTCATTCAGAACAGTAGCTGTGTTACACTGTATTAGTACCGTTATTTAAAGTTGAATTCTACAGCGAGGAGTATTGTAATATAGGCTTAAACATTTCATTCAGAACAGTAGCTGTGTTACACTGTATTAGTACCGTTATTTAAAGTTGAATTTTACAGCTAAGATTATTGTAATATAGGCTTAAACATTTCATTCAGAACAGTAGCTGTGTTACACTGTATTAGTACCGTTATTTAAAGTTGAATTTTACAGCTAAGGTAATTGTAATGTAGGCTTAAACATTTCATTCAGAACAGTAGCTGTGTTACACTGTATTAGTACCGTTATATATAGTTGAATTTTACAGCTAAGATTATTGTAATATAGGCTTAAACATTTCATTCAGAACAGTAGCTGTGTTACACTGTATTAGTACCGTTATTTAAAGTTGAATTTTACAGCTAAGGTAATTGTAATATAGGCTTAAACATTTCATTCAGAACAGTAGCTGTGTTACACTGTATTAGTACCGTTATTTAAAGTTGAATTTTACAGCTAAGATTATTGTAATATAGGCTTAAACATTTCATTCAGAACAGTAGCTGTGTTACACATGTATTAGTACCGTTATTTAAAGTTGAATTTTACAGCTAAGATTATTGTAATATCGGCTTAAGCATTTCATTCAGAACAGTAGCTGTGTTACACTGTATTAGTACTGTTATTTGAAGTTGAATTTTACAACTAAGATTATTGTAATATAGGCTTAAACATTTCATTCAGAACAGTAGCTGTGTTACACTGTATTAGTACCGTTATTTAAAGTTTAATTTTACAGCTAAGATTATAGTATTATAGGCTTAAACATTTCACTCAAAACAGTAGCTGTGTTACAATATATTAGTACCGTTAACTAAAGTTGAATATGCGTAACCATTTCATTCAGAGCAGTAGCTGTGTTACAAATGTATTAGTACCGTTATTTAAAGTAAAATTTTACAGCGAAGATTATTGTAATATAGGCTTAAACATTTGATTCAGAGCAGTAACTATGTTACACATGTATTAGTACCGTTATTTAAAGTAAAATTTTACAGCGAAGATTATTGTAATATAGGCTATTTTTACCATTACTTTGAATGAAATAACGACCAACTCCCATTAAGTGTATATTGCTTCAAAACAATTTTTGACTGATATTTCAGTTTAGAAATACAATCGAGCAAAGATTATCCGCAATAATTGGGGACGGGGATGTTCGGATAATTGATTTTTCGGATAACCGTTAATTTACGAAAACAAATTGTACCGGTGTCATAGGAGCAGTATGAAACAAAGAAACACTGATATTAAACAAAAAAACTGTACTTGCAGTATATATTTTGTTTCACACGTCTTACCAATAACACATAAAACTGACTAGCCTAGTTTAACAAGTTCAAAACGGCCATTAAAGTAGGCCTACAGTTTAGGAAAGAGGCCGAACTTTTTCTTTTTGCTTCATAGCTGAGTCTCGTTTTTTTTTTTTTTGCCGCTAAATCTCGAAACAGCGCTAGCGAAACTTCTACATGGCGCGCGCGCGAATTCAAATTTGCCGACTTGAACGCGTTCGGTTAACCAATGTTTCGGTTGATCGATATTCGGATAATCGATGCTCTACTGTAGTTTATTTATCACAATTTTAGAATCATTATTCCCGACTAACGTCAGTTTATGAACGCACAGTGAGATTTCATCCCAGCAAGAAGGTGGGTGTTTGTTGCAATTGTGGTTGTATGGCACCTGAAATAAGATTCAATTTTGAAATAATTTAATTTAGAAGCTATAAAACATTTACTGTACTTGGTTAACGTGTGCGATTGACTGGTCAATGAAGCATTTTATCTTCAACATAATTAAAGTAGCTTTATGAATTAGCTCCTGTGTTATATTTTCTTCTCTATTTTGATAAGCATTCATTTTATGATTAGAAGTGATGTTTCCAGATAATGTGGCTTGTGTATTGTGTCTTTAAATGTTGCACTATAATTCCTACATTCATATTTCTTTCATAACTGCAATAGCTACTGTGTTCACATTATCTAAAAAAAAAAATAAGGAATTATAAGATGTAAGCCTGTCGGTATTTAAAATTTTTCAAGTTTATTTAATATCTGCGTTATTCATATCTAAATACCTCTTCATTTTCATTTCAATTATATTGTTAACTTATATTATTCATATTAATAAGAAACGATAAACTTAAATTTAGACACTGCATAGGCATTGTAAAAATATGTAAGAATTGTGTGCATAATATCAAGATTAAATCATTATAAAAAGTATGACATTGTTCCTCATTAGTAAAACAAATATATATACACAGGGTGATTCACGACGAAAGGCCAAGGTCAAAAATGCAGGATATGATATCTTAGGCCATTCTGAGTGAAAAAGTTCATATGAACATATGTCCGTTTTCGAACGATGGAGGAGCTAGATGCATTTTTTTTTGGTAAAACGTCTAGCCCCAATGTGAATCACATGTTAACATATGCTGCTGACGTGAGACGTGAGACAAGGTCACCGGTCGCAATGAATGATGTAACATTGGAATCTGCATTGTGAGCGATGTAGATAAGAGAAAGAAACCGGGTGGTGGGGCATTAAAAATGTCCAATCGCCTGACCTTGTCTGATGTGATGACACAGAACCCGCAGATAACAAAATAGCCTACACTATCATCAATTCACAGCAGTTCAGTCAGCTACCTACAGTACAGTAGTTATACAGGTACAGTTATCGGAAGTGTTAAGTTGTGTTCTTCAAGATGCCTTATAAATTTTCGATTACAGAATACGCCGATATTGTGTATGTTTATGGTTTGTGCGATATAAGTTCCTTGCGTGCCGTCGCTGAATATGAACGACGCTTTATGAACAGAAGGGTATCATATCGAAGAGTATTTACTGTCTATGGGGTTGGATGAAAGATTTGGTATACCAGAAGAAGGTGGAAACGAGAGAGGCATTAATCGACCTATTTTGGATGCTGCACGCCGCATAAAGTAAAACTACGAGCAACTATCCCGAGCGACGAGCGCGATTCACGACCGAGCGCAACAATGTATTGAAGCAGAAGGAGGTACCTTTGAAAAAAGTGCGAAAACATCGACCCCGACGTCTAGAATATTAGGTATGTATGCATACGTGAATATAAACTTTTAATTTGACCGTTATCTGTATCTAAATGCGAGTTAGTACAATGGAATCTCAGAAGTTTTTGTGAAATCAAAGAGCCATATCTCTATCACCGTTCGAAAATGGACCCATACTCATATGAACTTCTTGACTCGGAAAGACTTGAGAATCCACATTCTAAATTTGTTTACCTTTCCTCGTGAATCACCCTGTATATATATATATATATATATATATATATATATATATATATATATATATAACTAGCCGTACCCGTGCGCTCCGCTGCACCCGTTAGAAATAAATATAAAGTAATTACATAATTAAAATAGGACATTTGATCCAGGGAACATTCGTGTTTGATAGAAGGATAAATCGTTTAATGTTACTTAATTTAAATTGTATTTAAAATATTAAAATGCAATCATTTTGATCCAGAGACCACTCATTTGGTGCAATGACAATTCCTTTAACATGTTTCTTAATTGTTATTACCAATTATTTTTGGAAAAGCGAAAATTGACAGAAAAATTTTGGCTACAGATTTATTATTATGTTTATATTATATTATATTATATTATATTATATTATATTATATTATATTTTTTTATTTTTCTTAAATGGGTTATTTTACGACGCTGTATCAACATCTAGGTTATTTAGCGTCTGAATGAAATAAACGTGATAATGCCGGTGACATGAGTCCGGGATCCAGCACCGAAAGTTACCCAGCATTTGCTCGTATTGGGTTGAGGGGAAAACCCCGGAAAAAACCTCAACCAGGTAACTTGCTCCGACCGGGATTCGAACCCGGGCCACCTGGTTTCGCGGCCAAACGCGCTGACCGTTACTCCACAGGTGTGGACATATTATATTATATTATATTATATTATATATTATATATTATATTATATTATATTATATTATATTATATTATATTATATTATATTATATTATATTATATTATATTATGTAAAATGTGTGTTGATAACGGATGTACTCGAATTAGAAAGTTTTTAATTTGTTGTGGGAGCTCTTGAATCTCAGGAGGAACAGCTTTTACAACAGCGCAACATAATCTGCTTGGCTCATTACCAAATTTTTTGGTTTGCATTTATTGCATGTATATTTTATGTATTTTAACACGATTCAATTGAGCATAGTTAAAATTTGAATTATAAAATAATGTATTGCTAAGCTAACGTACTATTACTGCATACTAAATCAATACACTCTCGTTGTTCGTTAATTCTCTGAGATAAAAATGAATATGTTCATAAACATTATTTTAAGGAATACAGGAAATGAATATACAGAATAACCTATCAAGTTTTCTGTGCATAACAAGCTATTTTAATCTTACCTGTCCTCAATTCACTCACAAGTTACTGTAATAACATTATAGCATTATGTCCATCCAGAAAACTACACTTTCCAATGATGAAATAATAATTAATTATACAAATCGGTTAATTTATCTTCCGATATTACTTCATACAAACACAGAAACATTGTCTGTAGGCTATGTTTCATAGCTTTCGATTGTTGTTGTCCAAGGCCCCTTATAGACGAAGTCATTTGTTTTTTATTTTATTACACCGCCTTAGATAGCGTTGTTATTGTAATTTTTAAACTCATTTTTCTCATTAAATATCAGTCCTATCAAAATTTTTTTATGGAATAAAACTTATCGCAAATTATGTTTAAAGAAACTTTTGTTATGTAATATGTTTCACAAAAATCAATAATAAGCGAGATATTTCGATTTATTTAATTCAGGCCCCCTTATAACCCCCCCTTTTAAATAACGTATTTTGAATGCCATATAGCCTAAAATCTAAGTTACAACGAACGTAATTTACATTCCAATTTTCATCGAAATCCGTTCAGCCATTATCGCGTGAAAAGGTAACAAACATACAGACAGACAGACAGACATACAAACAAAATTTTCAAAAAAGCGATTTTCGGTTTCAGGGTGGTTAATTATATATGTTAGGACCAATTATTTTTGGAAAATCGAGAATTACCAGAAAAATTTCGGCTACAGATTTATTATTAGTATAGATAGATATCTGCTATTACTTAACGACCCCTCCTCCAAAATTTAAACTTAATTCCTGAAAAACGAAGGCATTAAGCAGTGGCTGCCTTCCCCCCTTCTGACCAGGCATGATTGTTCGGCAGTTCATTTATATAGAATCGGTATCCCCTTCCCACTGAATCGTGTGTTATGTGGAAAGGACGTAATCATGGATAAGCTCCACCTGGAAAATTGCGAAGCTTTGCCTGTGTATCTAAACATCATAGAAAAATACTGGTCTGTAAGACTGCTGATGGCTTCATTGCTATGATACCAGAGTATTGGCTACCAACCAACCAACCAACCAACCAACCAACCAACCCAACCAACCAACCAACCAACCAACCAACCAACCAACCAACCAACCCAACCAACCAACCCAACCCAACCCAACCCAACCCAACCCAACCCAACCCAACCCAAACCAACCAACCAACCAACCAACCCAACCAACCAACCAACCCAACCCAACCCAACCCAACCCAAACCAACCAACCAACCAACCAACCAACCAACCCAACCCAACCCAACCCAACCCAACCCAACCCAAACCAACCAACCAACCAACCAACCAACCAACCAACCAACCAAACCCAACCCAACCCAACCCAACCCAACCCAACCCAACCCAACCCAAACCAACCAACCAACCAACCAACCCAACCCAACCCAACCCAACCCAACCCAACCCAAACCAACCAACCCAACCCAACCCAACCCAACCCAACCCAACCCAACCCAACCCAACCCAACCCAACCCAACCCAACCCAACCCAACCCAACCCAACCAACCCAAACCAACCAACCAACCACCCAACCCAACCCAACCCAACCCAACCCAACCCAACCCAACCCAACCCAACCCAAACCAACCAACCAACCAACCAACCAACCAACCAACCAACCAACCCCAACCCAACCCAACCCAACCCAACCCAACCCAACCCAACCCAACCCAACCCAAACCAACCAACCAACCAACCAACCCCAACCCAACCCAACCCAACCCAACCCAACCCAACCCAACCCAACCCAACCCAACCCAACCCAACCCAACCCAACCCAACCCAACCAACCAACCAACCAACCAACCAACCAACCAACCAACCAACCAACCAACCAACCAACCAACCAACCAACCAACCAACCAACCAACCAACCAACCCAACCCAACCCAACCCAACCCAACCCAACCCAACCCAAACCAACCAACCAACCAACCAACCAACCAACCAACCAACCCAACCCAACCCAACCCAACCCAACCCAACCCAACCCAACCCAACCCAACCCAACCCAACCCAACCCAACCCAACCCAACCCAACCCAACCCAACCCAACCCAAACCAACCAACCCAACACCAACCCAACCCAACCCAAACCAACCAACCCAACCCAACCCAACCCAACCAACCAACCTTTATTAACGACAAAAAAACTTAACAGCATTATTCTAATAATATTAGTAGGCCTATTATTCACATTTCTGCATCTCTTGAAATCAAATCTGGGTCTATGTCTTGAATGTTACAATAATTTGTCTTCAAATTCGTATAGAAATGATGAAAAACTGTATCAATGCACTTCAGTAAATCGAGATATTGAATAAGGTCCTTCATGGTAGTTTCATGCTTCAGTCAATAATGCAGTAGTTCCATGAATTCTGTAATTCAATTTTTGAAAATTTTCGCTTACTTCATATGATGTTCTGTACAGAATTATGCCATAATTATTTGTCTCCCCCATTTTGCATGACTCAGAATTTATACAACAGTTATATTACCGGTTGTTCTGTATGGTTGTGAAACTTGGACTATCAATTTTAGAGAGGAACAGGTATTAAGGGTGTTTGAGAATAAGTTTCTTAGGAAAACATTTGGGGCTAAGATGGGTGAAGTTACAGGAGAATGGAGAAAGTTACACAACACAGAACTGCACGCATTGTATTCTTCACCTGACATAATTAGGAACATTAAACCCAGACGTTTGAGATGGGCAGGGCATGTAGCACGTATGGGCGAATCCAGAAATACATATAGAGTGTTAGTTGGAAGGCGGGAGGGAAAAAGATCTTTGGGGATGCCGAGACGTAGATGGGAGAATAATATTAAAATGGATTTGAGGGAGGTGGGATATGATGATAAAGACTGGATTAATCTTGCGCAAGATAGGGACCAATGCCGGGCTTATGTGAGGGCGGCAATGAACCTGCGGGTTCCTTAAAAGCCATTTGTAAGTAAGTTATGTTACGTTATTATTTTTAAATATTATATGTTGCAGTCATACTTGTAGTTAAAGGAATTACATCCAATAAATTAGCCCCCTCAAAAAAAATACATAGGCCTATATGCCAAAATTAGAATTCATTAATGATTATTTTGAGAAACATCGTTTGATTTATGAGAACACGTAAAATAAAAATTATATCATATAGGTATACATAATGTAAAATGAGTTTAGAAACACGAAATAATACCACAAAACAAGGAAAAGGTTAATAAATAATTGAGTATTGTCTTACTAGGTTTGTTGTGGTGTATTCATATGTTGGTAGGCCTGAGGTAAGCACTACAAGGTCTATCTTTACAGTTGTATTAGGTATTTATTTCACCGTTCTACAAACTTATGAATATGTAGAAGCACCTTTCACATATATTCCAGTTAAATTATTAACAGAAAAAAAATGGTATAAAATATTATAAATTGAAAGTGATAAGTAATTTATATTCAGTATTTTATCCATCAACAGTCCACACCTGTGGAGTAACGGTCAGCGCGTCTGGCCGCGAAATCTGGTGGCCCTGGTTCGAATCCCGGTCGGGGCAAGTTAGCTGGTTGAGGTTTTTTTCCGGGGTGTTCCCTCAACACAATATGAGCAAATGCTGGTAACTTTCGGTGCCGGACCCCGGACTCATTTCACCGGCATTATCACCTTCATTTCATTCAGACGCTAAATAACCTAGATGTTGATACAGCGTCGTAAAATAACCCAATAAAATAAAAAATAAAAAAAACCATCAACGAGTATAATAAATTTATCATTAAATTGAATTAGTACTATATTGGGCTTCGAAAAGTAACTATAATGTAAAGTTGCATTTTCCGTACTGGTTTGGAGTATGGAAATAAATAAAATTCCATATAATATGAAACAAAAATATTGTAATGATTCACTTTTCCATACGAATACCGAAAAAAAAACTGTGTACATCTACTAGATTTAACCACTCTTATTTGAAATCATGGAGGCTGTACTGTAACGTGAAATTCCACCCCTTCAGGAAACTGCAGCGGCGTGAATTTCACGAACGAGACGAAAGCGTTTGGTCTACCCCACGAATTTATTCCGTGAGAGCCCCGCGTCGTAAAAACGAGGTTTCGCTGCATATTAGTCGCCTTTAGCTGCAATAACTTTCTTTTAGTGGCCAAGAAAGCGTTGCTGCTGCAGGCATAGACTCCCCGCAGAAATTCCTGCTTTTTAACACCAGTTAATCACGCGAGGAGGCGCCATCTTGGTGTCCCTGGGGACCGTATTACTCTCCATCCCTGGCTTATTTAGAGGCCTCATTGGTGGCAAAACTCTGACCAATTACGACGCGTCGGACGCTGAAACGAGCCCTCTCGCCACCCCCGTGTGTTATGCGATCCGCCACACAGCCAAGTTTATCGCGCCCCAGAGGCTCACCACCTTGCAACCATACCTGCTACCTCCCACCCGGCGAGCGGGCTCTTGTTGCGCGTTGCCTGGCAACAGTTGGCGGAGCTGTCTGTTGCTTGAGCACCACACTTTGCGTAGCAACTAGTAGCTCTCATTCTTGTTGCTATATACAGGGTCTTTTATAAGTAACTGTTCACTCGAAATATTGACTAATATTTACGATTTTTGCCTGTGTTGTACATCTCTGCTAGTAAGAACATTTCTCGGTGCCGTACACTCCATTTGATTACACGTCTGCCCGCCAGAAGTCGATTTAGTCACAATGTATCCACGAGATAGCATATTTTCTATTCCATTTGTGTTTGCATTGGTATAACAAACGAACGGCATACACGGGATGTTCGAACCTTGGTTGACAAAGTGTTTCCTAACAGGTGGATCGGTCGCACAGGTCCAATTGCTTGGCAGCCGCGATCTCCAGACTTAACTTAATATATTCTAATTTTAAAGGCATATTGGTTCCGTTAAGTTCAATGTTAATTGATGAATGAGTTCTATTCAGTCAATTAGTATATTCTATTATCCATGTGCTAAAAAGGGTAAATGTTCATCTTCCCTCTTGCTTAAAAAGTCCCTTGTGCAGACGCTTGTATTTCCCTATTTTGACTATGCTGACATTTTACTGACTGACATTTCCAGCGACAACAAAACGAAACTTCAACGTGCTCATAATTTGTGTGTACGTTTTGTAAGCAATGTTCGTAAATATGATCATATTACTCCATCCCTGGAAGCAATAGGTTGGCTTAAACTAGATAAGAAAAGAAATTTACATTCACTTCTCCTTCTCTTCGAAATCTTGGACTCTTCTACTCCTTCGTACCTGTCGTCTCGCTTCACTTACCTTTCTTCCCACCATAATCTGAACACACGCTCTCGCCATGAAACAATACTAACAATACCATCCCATTGCACCTCCTCATACTCATCTTCTTTCACAATAGCTCTGCCAAGACTCTGGAATTCGTTACCTGCTAGCATCAGGGACTGTCGAAATAAAATCTAATTCAAACGCAACTTACTAGGCAGTAATTGAGACTCGTTCAGACATGGTTTCTTGTAAATAGTTTTCTTAATCTATTACAAAATATCTCAGTATATGGTAATTTCATCACTATAGAATTTTGTTATTCTAGGTTTAATTTGTAATTCAGTAAATACAAAAATATTCTTTGTTCTTAATTTCTATGATAAATTGTCTAGCTTTCATTAATCAGATAATCTTGTCGTACTTTAATTTTTATTGTAATTGTAATTGTAAATTTAATATTAAATGTAATTTTATTCTTCATATGATAGTTGTGATCCCCTGGTAGAGGGGCAGAGAAGGCCTGATGGCCTTATCTCTACCAGATTAAATAAATAAATACTAAATAGTAAACTTCCGCGTGAGACAAATAGAGCTCTCCCTCTATAGGAGGAGGCATTTGCCCTTAACAGGACATTTTTAGGCTAATCATTTCATTTCATTTCATTTCACTAAACTTCCCTGCACTTTATTTTATGAAGATTTGTTAAGGATCGTGTGTTTGCAGATAAACCTAGCATCTTCTCAGAATTGATGGAAAGGAATGTGCACACGATACAGACGGTTACTCCTGAAATGTTCTCGAGAATGCTTGAGAATATGGTCCGTCGCTTGCATTTGCGCATTCTTCAAGACGGCAGACATTTTGAGAACTGTGAGCCATAAGTGGTGTAAGCTCGTTGCATTTATCGTAATTTGCGATTTTTTGACACTAAAACTGTTTTAAATTTCATAGCGATAGTTTCATTCACCTCTACATAAAAAAATCGAGACTTCTGGCGTGAAAACGCGTAACCAAATAGAATGTACGGCACCGAGAAAGATTCTTACTAGCAGAGATCTACAACACAGCCAAAAATCGTAAAAATTAGCCAATTTTTCGAGTGATCAGTTACTTATGGAAGACCCTGTACCAGTAGCGGCTGGTGACCGAAATCCTCGGTGATGCCTGTAGTAAGTACACTAGTGTCCAAAAGTTAAGCATAATTCGTAAAACAGGGAAATGAAAGGGAAAACGGTGAGCAATCGCTATAAAAATTTATCACAGTGTGTGCCGCATCGTACTTGTGCGCTGTGCATAGGGAGGGGGTACCTCAACCTCCGCCTGCCCTCCGAATAAACACGTGTTTCGAAGGTAAGCAAACAGACCCAGTGCGACTCATTCGTTCTTGTTCTCTCATTGTGAACAGGGGGTAGTTTCTTATCACAGTGTATGCAGGACAGCAGCAACATGGCACAGACACGCCAACTGGATCCCGTTTTGAAGGGTAGAATAATCGGACGTCTGGAAGCAGGTCAGACACAGACCGAAGTCTCTCGAGCCCTGAATGTGGCACAAAGTGTTATTTCCAGGCTTTGGCGACGGTTCGAAGACACAGGAGATGTTCGTCGTATGCCTGTACAAGGTCGCCCATGGGTCACAACGCCGCAAGAGGACCGATATTTGACCTTAACAGTACGACGTAATCGGACGATGCCTGCAAGACAACTGTCTTCGGAGCTTGCAGCCGCCTCAGGCGTTCGAGATTCCAGGCAAAATGTATACCGGAGGCGGTCTCTGTGCCAGGCGGCCAGCAGTGTGTGTCTAGCTCACTCGAGTACACATAAGGAACAGTTTACAGTGGAGTCGGCAATATCAAAATTGGACTTTGGATGAATGGAGGAACGTGCTGTTTATAGACGAGTCCAGATTCAGTTTGATCAATGAATTCCGTAGCACAATAATCTGGAGGGAACGTGGAACCAGGTTTCATCTCACAAAAATCGTGGAAAAACGCCCATTTTTTGGTGGTGGCGTACTCGTGCGGGCAGGCATAACGTTCAATGGACGTACAGATCTGCAAATCTTCGCAGCTGGTTCTGTGAATGCCCAGAGGTACAGAGACGAAGTATTGGAACGACATGTGCGACTTTTCAGAGGTGCAGTTGGTCCACACTTCATCTTTATGTACGACAATGCACGTCCGCATAGAGCCAACCTGGTGGACGAGTATCATGAGGGGAAGATATCCGGCGCATGGACTGGCCAGCGATGTCCCCGTATCTGAACCCTATACAGCATGCCTGGGATGCATTAGGAAGACGAGTTGCAGCCCACCAGCCTCCATGGAGGACACTTTCAACCCTCCGCAGTGCTCTTCGTCAGGAATGGAGACAGCTGTCTGCAGAGCTGTTGAACCACCTGATAGAGGGCATGCCACGGCGCTGCGACGCCTGTGTAGCCATGAGGGGTAACCACACCTCATATTAACCGCTCAGCATCATCATTGTTGTGGAAGTGATAGATTTTGTACCGTGATTGTGTAAAATGTGTCCCTACGCCACAATAAAACAACATTTGCTGATATGTGTTACTCTGTTGCATATTAGATTCTGTGTGATTCATTTGTACAAGTTTGGTGTCATTCTGATAGGTTGGCAACAAAATATTGAATTATGCTTAACTTTTGGACACTAGTGTAGTTTAAGCAGGCTACTTTCCGTACAAAATGTTTATTATTGATGATACTTTATTATGATTGGCATTATTACTATATTATTATTATTATTATTATTATTATTATTATTATCATTAATGAAAAATAATATGTCAATCTTCAAATAAGTTCCTATGCTGTGAGTTGATTTCAGTAGGCTTAACTATTTAATTTTGATAAAGCAACGAATATTATGCTCAACTGAAGAAGCATGTGTTGAAATTCCCCTGGAAATATTTTTCAGATCGCTGAAGTTTCAGTAGACACACTGTTCTCTCTTTTTTGTTTGTTTTTGTTTTGTTTTTTGACAGCAACAAGCACGACCAACAGAAAAGTTTATTTCGCACCACATTACCAAAGACCCATTTATGTTACACCAGGATGCATTGAAAGCTCGCGTTTTAAGATTATCTTTCTGAAAAATTGTCAGTGATGGCGTAGGTCTGTCTTAATTTACAACTTTCTTTTTTTCAATATCATTTCCTATCGATAACGATACTCTAACAATGAATTTATTACAATATTACTTGTTGTATTATGGGGAAGGAAACATTAATCACCAATTAGGAACAGGAGCACGTATGGGCGAATCCAGAAATGCATATAGAGTGTTAGTTGGGAGGCCAGAGGGGAAAATACCTTTGGGGAGGCCGAGACGAAGATGGGAAGGTAATATTAAAATGGATTTGAGGTAAGTGGGATATGATGATAGAGACTGGATTAATCTTGCTCAGGATAGGGACCAATGGCGGGCTTATGTGAGGGCGGCAATAAACCTCTGGGTTCCTTAAAAGCCAGTAAGTAAGTATCAACATTATTCCTCGCATTTCTTTCGATTTCTTTTTTCCCGAAACACAAAACCACAGTGGACCACACGACGATTCACCACTGTTATTCTCATCCCAACCGACACTTGAGACCGGCATTGACAAAAGACCGGGTTCTGAATGGGAGAAGTGAAGGCTGAAGGTTGGGAAATACCTGCTAGGCCACAAGAAATGTGCCTCAGTTCCAGCTTTCCGAGTACAACCTTAAAACCCGTGGAAACATACGAAATGCAGAAGCCAGACCCGGCACGAGCGATCCTGGCCTCAGGAACAAATTTTACTGCAAGACAGGTCTATACATCACAAAGTTTTCTAGTTCTACAACTCTATACACTTCATTGAAATAACTAATATAATAATAATAATGTTTTATTTATAATAATAATAATAATAATAATGTTTTATTTTCGCTGGCAGAGTTAAGGCCATAAGGCCTTCTCTTCCACTCAACCAGCCTTAATCAATACAATACATAAATTAAATTACAAATATTTTCACTACACTTAAAAGGTTCTCCAGCAATAATCTTCACTACACATTTATTTAAATTTAGATAAATCTATAAGGTAAAGTAGTAACTTAATTTATGAGCTAATTTAATTCAATGAATTATAATTAATTTAATATTTGAGATAGCTAGTAAAATGATGAAAATTAATTTAATATAAGCTTACTAGGACTATGTTACAGGGAGAATATATATATTTCTATTTCTATAATGAGAATATTAATGTAATTGTCATTAGAGGTTTTGTAAATCTATTTAGAGAAATTAAAGATAATAATAATAAGAATGGACAGATGTTAGTTTCATTATAAGTAACAAATATTAATCAGCAATTCATCTATTCAATTCTATAATATGTTATATACGACTAAAAACCACTAAAATTTTGAATTTAGAGAAGCAAAGTGAATGATGCCCGGCCTCACTTACCTCAGCCAATAAACCGCCACTGCCCTGTACTCTTTATTGTCATTTGTATTAGTACCGTTTATTAATTCTTGCTAACACTTCAAGACACGATCACACAGACCTTTCCACCAAAAAAAAAAAGCCTGGGAGACATGGGCAGAACCTAAGGGCCAACTTCATATCAACACTTATCGTAAGGAAACACTTAAGCAGTTGCTTATAATAATTTCCAATTCATAAATCCCACTGAAGTGAACACTTATTCAAATAAGGTAGCTTGTCAGCTTACTCAAGTGTTTCCTCATATGCATTGTAATCAGCTGGTTCAGTATACGATGGATGATGATTATGATTTAATTTAATTTATTGAGTTCTGTAATTAAAATTAAAATGAGTTTCGGCAAGCAAAAGATATATCAGAGATATGGAAAACCCTTTAGAGATGTATAATGATCAACAATTTAAGAGGAGATACCGTTTCGACAAGAACACTGTTGTGAATATTCTGGTGTCTCTCATTTCAATTCACAATACAACCATGAGGCTTACCGATTTTGCCACTGCTGAAAGTACCGGTTGCTTTGAGATTTTATGATACAGCAACATTTCAGGTAGATTTAAGTGGCATTTTTTTTTTTTCGAAAAGTATTCACGTCCCAAGAAAGTGTTATTTGCATTTTCGTTTGTATTCTATCCAAGGAATGAGCTGTTAAAATTTGCGCAATTATATCATTTCCACTTTGTTTAGCATAAAAACAACTGAAAAATAAATGAAAATGATTTCTGGAGTTTGCATTAAACTGAACTGCAATTTTGTTCCATGTCAATTTCTTCTTTTGGAGAGAACAATTATCATTGTTTTTTTTTTTTTTTTTTTTTACTTTCGACGATATCTCCATATTTCATAACTAGTTATCTTAGCTCACTTCTTTCTTTTCTGTAAAATGCTTTCTGGACATTTTGTATAATTTTTAGCTCTATAATATTTACTTCTGTATTTGTGTATGGCAATAATGCCGATTTAACAATTTGAAGGCGCTGGAAAACAATTGAATTTAGGAAAGCGCTCACGTTTAGCCATGTTGCCATATTTCTTTCGATGTCAAGAGAATGCTCAGGGCATATGAATGAGTAGCTTCTCTGCAATACGATCTGAAATAAGTGCTAAGGAAATGCTTATTACTTAAGTGTTTCCTCATTTTATAAGTGACGACTATGAATTCGACCCTAAGTTTGCGCCGACTACATAAGAAAACGCAACACTCAAAATAATTCCAGGCATTGCTACAATGGAAAGGGAATGCTTCCAGAGTTTCTGCAGTGGCAGATTGTGGGTGTCTTGTATGTATGTATGTATGTATGTATGTATGTATGTATGTATGTATGTATGTATGTATGCATGTATATATGTATGTATGTAATGCTTACGCACTTCACTTGCGTAATTGTGTTTCCGCATATTGCGGATAGATGGCAGTACTGTGACTCATTTCCAAGTTGCACACCATTTCGGCGCGCCACACTGTGCATGATGTGTGTCTGTGGAAAGTTATGTCATGTATTAAGATGAGTGTGTGTGTGTGCGTGCAATATGACCACAGATGTTGAAGCGTGTATAAATAAACTTAACAAAAACAAACAAACAAGTGAAGATAAAATCAAAGGAAAAATGAAATAAAGGAATGATGTAATAAAGAATGTAATGGGGAAAATGTATGCAAAAAGGAAATGAAATGAGATAGATGTCAAGAATGGAGAAGGATGGAGCGTGTGAAATGGACAGAGTAAGAAACGAAAGAGTGGATGAAGAAACAATGATGCTGAAACTGATCAGAAAGAGGAAAAGAAATTGGCTGGGTCACTGCTTGAGAAGAAACTGCCTACTGAAGGATTCACTGGAAGGAATGGTGAACGGGAGAAGAGTTCGTGGCAGAAGAAGATATCAGATGATAGACGACATTAAGATATGTGGATCATATGCGGAGATAAAGAGGAAGGCAGAAAATAGGAAAGACTGACGAATGCTGGGTTTGCAATGAAAGACCTGCACTTGGGCAGAACACTATGAATGAATGAAAATGTCAAAAGGGAAAAATAGAGTCGTGGACAAATTATTAGACTAAATTAATTATATGTGCTACAAACTTGTATTTATCGGCAGAAATAATGAACAAAATAGTAATATGCGTTACAAGAGCGGTATGTTGACGTTTCCATGTTCGAGGAAAAGATTGAAAAAGCGAAACGTAGTTGAGCTTTTTTAATTTCCGAGAACATGAAACAAACATGCCGCTCGTGTATCGTACATTATTTTGTGCGAAGATCGTTTATTACATACCTGAAAGACGAATTTCTAATTAATTGCAATGAAATCTCCATGTTGGTTTCTGTTTAATGACGGCAACTTCGGAAAACCAAAATATCTTTCTTCAACATTTTTGCTATAAAATGTTTTCTGTGTTTACTATACTCCAGCAGGCCGTGATACACGTCTGTCTTTTTTTTCCTCCAGTCTATAAATGCGAACTTAAAACAAACGGTAAGGTTATGTAATGATTTATTTTTCATTTTAATATTTTAACAATATTATTTATATAACATATTGCAGTAATAACATCGGCATCTGGAATCTTGCTGATTTTTTCACGGCTTCCTTAATATTACTTGTATCAGGAATGCAATAAGTTTCGTGGAGTAGTAGACTTTACTTAATTTTTGCAGATATTTAAAAACAATAATTAACATTGCAATTTAGGTGAAATTGCAGTGGTAAGTTTCCAATTTACAATTATTACTATGTTAAACGTCTCTAAAAATAATATGTTAAAGGCCTAAAGCAGTAAAATGAATGTCGCGCTTAAGCGGTAAGGAGAAGGAAATTGTTATGTGTGTTACGTTGGGAATACTGAATGTGGTATTTCACACTTACCGCGTATTGGTTCTGTGCGGAAAACAAGCAAATACGCACGATCTCGCACAAATGTATTTTGCATAGATATAATGAACAGAAAATTGAGTCTTGAGGTTACTAATATCTTGTGAACATTCCCTTATTCTTTATTAACACGTCGATTTTGTCAGGGATGCTGGAAACCAAAGTTTGACACTTTCTTTGAATATCAGCATCATTTAGGCAGATATCATACATTGCTTAAATGAGTCCATGTTTTGTTGTAAGCCTCTTTTTGTTCACATTCTTCTTCAGTACAGATCACATATTTTCAATTTCATATATGTCCGGTCTTCTTGCAGGCCATGGGAGAACAGACTGTTTTATTATTTTTATTGGGTTTTTTACGACGCTGTATCAACATCTGTGGTTATTTAGCGTCTGAATGATATGAAGGTGATAATGCCGGTGAAATGAGTCCGGGGTCCAACACCGAAAGTTACCCAGCAAACAGACTGTTGAATATCTTCTGCAGTATATAATTAAAACACAGTAGCACCAACACAACCAGGCAAAATATACTTAACCATCGAAAAAATATACTAGAAGATGTAAACAATTATATTTACAACAATAGAGACTCTGCGAATTATACTGATAGTGATATGACGAATTATACAGAGTGATTTATATAGAACTGACACATTTCTTTCATTAATTGTTTCAAAACGAATTGTGCTAGCGACAACTTATTATACCTAAAATGTAGAGGAATTTTGGGAGATTATTTACCTCTATAGCAAATGTTGAAAAGTCCTCCATCCTGCATAAGGCACAACTCAACACGTCGTTCCATGTTACTGACCACTCGTTGGAGGACTCTGTTGTCAATAGCTTGAATCTCCTGTGTGATATTGTGCTTCAGATCGTCCAATGTCTGGGGACGTGTGGCGTAAACCCTGTCTTTTAAGTAACCCCATAGAAAGAAGTCCGGCATTGTCAAATCCGGAGATCTCGGTGGCCACAGGTTCCTGGAAATTATTCGGTCTTCAAAGAAACTTGCAATTAGTTCCATGGATTCATTTGATGTATGGCATGTAGCGCCATCTTGCTGAAAAATATCCTTGATTCAGCTCTACATCGTCCAGTTGCTCAACAAACTCCATGAAAATCAGTCGGTACTCTGCAGTGTTCACAGTCTGGTTAAAAAAAAAAATTGGCCCCACCATTCTCTGTGCGGATATTGCGCACCAAACTCCGATTTTAACCGGGTGCATAGGTGCTTCATGGATGACATGTGGATTTTCGATGGCCCAATGGCGTGAGTTCTGTGAGTTCACATAACCGGATAAATGTAACCATGTTTCATCTGTGAACCATTGTGATGGACAATATGGCAGGATTTTGCACAATGAACGTCTGAAACCAACGACAATAATTCAATCTTTTATCCTTATCTGGCTCCTGTAGCTGATGAACAACCGTAACCCTATATGGCTTTAGGCTGTCAACAATAGGAATAAAACATAAACATCTGCGCATCTAGTGACAAGGAATCGAAACTCAGAACATTCTGCTTAATTTGGTGCTAAAATTGTGTCATTGAATGAATTTCCAACGGAATAATTAATGAAAGAAATGTGTCAGTTCTATATAAATCGCTCTGTATTATGCTTCCAAGGAAACGTTTTAGTCTAATAATTTGTCCACTTCTGTATTGTCAACTTAATAAACAGGAGCAAATATTAAATAATTGCTATTTACACAATTCTACTGGAATATTTAAGAAGTGCGTCTCCGGTTGACAGATTGTCATTGCATCTCTTCCGCAAAGCTTCATAGAGCAGCCGGTACACGTCACTACCACCTATGAGCACGCACTAAAGCGGGGGGGTTGGTCACACACAAACTCATATTAGAACACGTGTGCCGGAGACAAGCGCATAATACACCCTCCGGACTATCTTCTGGTTGGTTACTTGATACCAAGCTCCTAATGCTCTACTAAATGTTTGGGGAGCGAATATAGAGAAGGGTTGCTTTTACAGTATACGGAATGAAACTCTGACCCCCGTGGTTCCTTGAGTTAACAACATTACGTGTATCAGTTTTATATGAAACTCGCTTCTATTTAGTGTCACTTGGATTAGTTTAAAGGAGCGCAAATAGTGATAGCGATACTTGAAATCCATGTAATTTCGTGAATCGTTTATGCTGTTCGTGATTGTTATTGTGAGTATGGTTAGGATTATAAGGGTGTTTGAGATTTGAAATATAAGTTTGATATTTGTTTTCATTTCTGTCTTCTTACTCCCCGCATTTAAATTTAACAAGGCGGAGCCTTCTCGTTATGTACTTCATAACTGTTTCCTCATTCCATTAGGTCTAGTCTCGAGATAACAGTGCAATTAATTTTTAGTTGAAACAATTCATACATCTACAAGAAATTTTAACGCTTGATAACAACAATAAGTAGCAATAACATTAATAGCTACAATAATAATAATAATAATAATAATAATAATAATAATAATAATAATAATAATAATAATTGCTTGCTTGCTTGCTTGCTTGCTTACTTACTTACTTACTTACTTACTTACTTACTTACTTACTTACTTACTTACTTACTTACTTACTTACTAGCTTTTAAGGAACCCGAAGGATCATTGCCGCCCTCACATAAGGCCGCCATTGGTCCCTATCTCTTATTTGAACGTTACGTAACAACCTGTTTTTTACGGTGATGAGTTGTTAGCCCTTCGCGCAACCCCCAAGATGGAGGACCACCCCTTATCGCCTGTCCGCGACTGCTTATTCATTATACTCACAGCTACCCTCTATATCTGGAGGCCGTCTCCTCTATCCGAATAATAATAACAATAATAATAATAATAAGAAGAAGAAGAAGAAGAACGAGAAGAAGAAGAAATTTTAAATAATTAAATTAAATTGCAATGTTAATCACTGGGTGAATGTAAATAAAAATAACAATAATGATAAAATAAAAATAAACACAAAAAATCTTCATATACAGGGCTTTCATTTCAAAAGTTACCAATCTAAATAAATTACTACTTAATTAAGAAGGGGTTTTTAAGGAACCCGGACGTTCATTCTCGCCCTCACATAAGCCCGCCATTTGTCCCTATCCTAGTTCAGTCTCTAATCATCATATCCCACCTATCTCAAATCCATTTTAATATTATCTTCCCATCTACGTCTCGACTTCAACAAAAGCATTTTTCCCTCCGGTCTCCCAACTAACACTCAATATGCATTTTTGGATTCGCCCATACGTGCTACATGCAATTCCCATTCAAATGTTTGGACTTAATGTTCCTAATTATGTCAGGTGAAGAATACAATGCGTGCAGTTCTGTGTTGTGTAACTTTCTCCATTCTCATGTAACTTCATCCCTCTTAGCCCCAAATATTTTCCTAAGAATCTGATTCTCAAACATCCTTAATCTCTGTTCCTCTCTCAAAGTGAGAGTCCAAGTTTCACAACCATACAGAACAACCGGTAATATAACTGTTTTATAAATTCTAACTTTCAGATTTTTTGACAGCAGACTAGATAACAAATGCTTCTCAACCGAATAATAACACGCATTTCCAAAATTTATTCTGCGTTTAATTTCCTCCCGAGTGTTATTTATATTTGTTACTGTTGTTCCAAGATATTTGAATTTTTCTACCTCTTCGAAGGATAAATATTCAATTTTTATTTTTCCATTTCGTACAATATTCTGGTCACGAGACATAATCATATACTTTGTCTTTTCGGTATTTACTTCCAAACCTGTCTCTTTACCTGCTTCAAGTAAAATTTCCGTGTTTTCACTAATCGTTTGTGGATTTTCTCCTAAAATATTCACGTCATCCGCATAGACAAGAAGCCGATGTAACCCGTTCAATTCCAAACCTTCTCTGTTATCCTGAACTTTCCTAATGGCATATTCTAGAGCGAAGTTAAAAAGTAAATGTGATAGTGCATCTCCTTGCTTTAGCCCGCAGTGAATTGGAAAAGCATCAGACAGAAGCTGGCCAGTACGGACTCTGTGTGTTTTCATCGAGACACATTTTAATTAATCGAACTTTTTTCTTGGGAATTCCGAATTCAGTAAGAATGATATATAAAACAATTTTATTATTTATTTATTTAATTTTTATTTATTTATTTATTTATATCATAATACATAATAAACAGAATTAAATTTTGAATAGGGTGAACATTGGTAATTTTGTGATAATTTCATGAAAATTAATTTATAATGCAAATGTGTAAATATATCTTTATTCCGATTTTTTCATCTAAAAGACGATAATTTGCTGTACAAATCTGGGGACATAAAAGATTGGATACGTTCTTGAACAAGTGACAAAAACCACTTTTACAACTTAAGCTAAAAGGTTGGTTATTTCGTGATAACCTTGGTAATTTCGTGATATTACATTGATAATTTCGTGAGGGGTAGAAGAATTGTGTAAAAATTAATTAAAATCAAATGAAATTCTCATTTATTGTTACAAGACTTCAAACATAGTAATTCCGTCTAATATTCATAGCAAGAAAACATAGAAATACATATCAACACGTAATAAGAATGAAATCAAAGTAAAAATTGAAATTGAACGGTCATCTTCTTTGCCCTGAAAGGGTGAACACTTTTATTACGGACTTTACTGTAGCCTATATTACTAGGGTAACTCCAAAAGTAATGTATAACATTTGTTTAAAAATTATATTTTTATCCTACAGCTTTGCTATTTTCACAAAATGTAGATATATTCTTTAGGAACAAAATATCACTTTTCCACATAATCCCCGTCCCTTTCAACTGCCTTACGTAACCTAGGAACGAGGGCCTGTAGACCAGCACGGTAAAAGTCTGGACCAACACGTCTGAGCCACTCTTTAGCAGCGTGCACAAGGGAGTCATCTTCTAACCTCGTTCCGCGAAGGGATCCTTCAGTTTACCAAAGAGATGGTAATCGCACGGTGCAAGCTCAGGACTGTAAGGCGGCTGTTTCAGTGTTGTCTATCCGAATTTTCTGATCTGGTCTGTGGTCTTATGACTGACATATGGCTGTGCGTTGTCGTGCAATAGCAGAACATTCTGTTTCTCCCGATGTCGTCGAACACGACTCAGTCGAACTTGAAGTTTCTTGAGAGTTGCCACATACGCGTCAGAATTAATGGTGGTTCCGTGTGGCATGATGTCCACAAGCAAGAGTCCTTCTGAATCGAGAAACACAGTAGCCATAATTTTTCCTGCTGAAGGTGCACTTTTGAATTTCTATTTCTTTGGTGAATTTGCATGATGCCACTCCATTGTCTGCCTCTGTCTCCGGTCCAAAATGGTGGAGTCATGTTTCATCTTCTGTCACAATTCTTGCAAGTAAGTCATCTAGCACTTATCATTGACACTTAGCATGATAACAAATCAAACAGAAGCTACACTGAACCCATTGCGTCCCCTTTTTCTTTTTTGTTATTGCATCTTACCTTCAGAATTCTGAAATTTGTATTGTAATACAAATTTTTAAAATAATATAAAATGTAACGCTTAATACTCAACAAAATTTCGCCTCAAACAGTTAAGATTTCTATCAGTAAAGCTAAGTCTATATGGCGACTACAGCTGTATCTAAAATTCCAAAAACATTTCCTAAAATTTCATTAAGATATAATAAATCTTTGTACCAAACACCATATGCTTACCTTTAGTAATAAGCCTGTAATGTGATTACAAACATCCACAAAATTTGTACGCCTGAGAAGTCGACGCTAACTCGCTCTCTCCAAACATAAAAGCTCACTGAAGCAACTACAATAGTCACACAAAGCGTAGCTGTATATTTCTGGAAACTGGACAACATATGCAATCCCTTGGCGGGAATTTGAATCTCGTAACACCATTGGCTAGTTTACGAAAGAGCAAAGAAAAAGTATCACGAAATAACCACTGCCACGAAATTACCAATGTTTATCCTACAATCAATTTACAATTAATTATAAATTAGAAATAAGTAAATTAAATTATAATGTTAGCCAACGAATGCATGTGTAGTAAATAAAAATAACAGTAATGATAAAATAAAAATGAAAATGAAGATAAACAATCTTGAACGATGAATTTTCCTTTAATCTATGATATGCTATATAATACTGTGACAATAATAATGGTGAGACAATGATGATAAAGTACAATATCTGAAAGATTACATAAATGATAAATCATTGCCAAGAGCAAACTAAGTCTGTACATTGAAAGAATTGAATTAATGCGTCTGGAGACTGGGCAAAGAAATTTTGAATTTCTATTACAGAAAAGTTTGAGGTTTCTCATATGTAAGGTAATATTGTTTCAGGAGGAATCACAGAATATAGGCCTATCACCTTTGAGGACCTTACAAAAGAACAGCTAATCTAGCTCATGGCGTCTTGCATATAGGTATTCACAATTAAAATATTCACATTTTTTTTTCTCATAACTATACCCGGAGTTAATGGGTAGAAATCTGAATGAACATAAAAGCTTTTTTTTTTTTGTATTTTCTTTTTCTTTTTTTTTTTTTCTTTTTTTTTTTTTTTTTTTTTTTAATTTAGCAGAATCGGTAGGTTTCGCTCGCACCTATGTACAGTAGAGCATTAAAAGAGATTCAAGTGTGGAAAAAGAATAAGTTATTGACCGTAGTATTCCCAACGTTCTGATTGCGTGACTATAAACGTAGACAACGTGACTATGAAAATACAATTTACTGTCCATGAATATTCCCAGAATCGTTTATAGTACAATCCGTTCTGTTAATTAGAACATTATTTAGATAATAAACAAGTTTCACTGAAATAATAATAATAATAATAATAATAATAATAATAATAATAATAATAGTAATAATAATAATAATAATAATAGTAATAATAATAATAATAATAGTAATAATAATAATAATAATAATAATATCATTGTCCATTACGTAAAAATAGATTAATATGTAAATCTATGTCGCAAGTAAGAAATATACAGGGACATCATTTCATTTTTACTAAAATTTCTAATATTAACCTGGCTATACCTTTGGAAAAAAAGCTTGAGAAACGGAAATACCGTTTGTTACCCTCTTTCACGACTGAAGTCCGTTGGTACTGGCGTAAAATACAAAAAAAAAAAATCAATTTACTAGGTATAGAAGGGAAGAAAAGTACTTCATCCATTTACGTAAACTAGGAAATATCACGAATTTGAGTTTCATAATTTTCATTTTAATCAAAATACAGTACTGTATTAACAATAAGTGTTTTTACTCACGAAATGAGCTATCCATTCGGATGTATTCAGAATGCATTGCATATTATACTGTCTACAGCACATCAGCGTACAATATAGAAAACGAAGTTAAATTGAAAAAGAAACATAATATGGATATTTAAACACATTTTTGAAAATGGTGGCCGTTCATTTCGATACAGGCTTCAATTCTTTTGTGCATATTATCGCACTATAGACTATTGTGCCTACCGGTAATTCCAATTAGACTTTCGTCCTTCGTACTAGCAATTCATGTTGAAATAATTCTGTATCTACTCTATAAAAGAGTACCTTACGTACTATAAATTCAATCTTCACTTCTGCCCGATCCGAAAAGCTAAAATTATTCACACATGCCATCTACTGTCCGTCCAAGTGGTTATGTCGTAGAAAGGAAGGGAATTACGTGACAGTTAATTACTTAACGAGACCCTTCTCTATATAAGTTATTTTTAACAGTTGTATAATATTACATAGACGTCCAATTCCTAACAGAAATTAATGTTTTCAGAAAAGAGCTAAGACAGCCCAGCCACTAGCCTTTAGAGAGGGGCGAGCAGAAGCGGGTGGGAAAAACCGGAATGCGATGTAGGCAAACGGACGACAGTACTTGTGTGAACATATTATTCAATATTGAAAGCTCTTTCGTCACTGGAAAACGTGAACATATTTCTGGAACGTACTGTATTCACTAACTTATTACTGTTTACTATGACCGTAAGGCGACTTTGACTTCATACGCGGCCTTGGTTCTGTGTGGAGGACTGTTAGAAGTTTACTAGTAGAAAGGGTGGGAGTGAAGTAAATTAAAAACTCAGGTACAATAACAATTGAAGTAAAAATAAAATGACGTCCCTGTACAATTAGACTGTGTGAAATTAAATATTTCTCTCTTTATATTACTCGCCTTTATTAATCACCCCCCCCCATTTGTACTGATAATAACTTTTTATTAAATTGAAATTTTACTCAATATTTCGTTAAGGTGCTGCGCGTTAAAAAACGTGACAATGGATTATGCATGTACATATGAAAAAGTGAGCAAAACTTCGAATGGGTTCTTCATATGCACTTAAAAAAATGGTTATATCAAAATGGGTCTGAGAATGCTTGGTTTCTGAATTATAGAGCTTACAAGTTTGAACATGGTGCGAACACAGATATTATTATTATTATTATTATTATTATTATTATTATTATTATTATTATTATTATTATTATTATTATTATTATCATCATTTATTAATATTATTATTAATTATTTTTATATTATTATTATTATTATTATTATTATTATCATCATTTATTAATATTATTATTAATATTACTAGCCGTACCCGTGCGCTCAGCTGCACCCGTTAGAAATAAATATAAAGTAATTACATAATTAAAATAGGACATTTGATCCAGGGAACATTCCTGTTTGATAGAAGGATACATAGTTTATAATGTTACTTAATTTAAATTGTATTAAAGAAATTAAAATGCGATCATTTTGATCCAGAGACCACTCATTTGGTCATAAAAATTATTTTAGTAAATACAGGAAACGAATGCCTATCAAGTTTTCTGTGCATAAGAAGCTATTTTAATCTTACCTGTCCTCGATTCACTCAGAAGTTACTGCAATAACATTATAGCATTATGTCCATCTAGAGAAACTACATTTTTCAATGGTGAATTAATAATTAATTATACAAATCGGTTAATTTATCTTCCGATATTACTTCATACAAACGTATGTTTCATAGCTTTCGATTGTTGATGTCCAAGGCCCCTTGTAGACGAAGTCATCTCTTTTTTATTTCATTACACCGCCTTAGATGGCGTTGTTATTGTAATTTTGAAACTCATTTATCTCATTAAATATATCAGTCCTGTAAACATTTTGCATGGAATAAAACTTATCGGAAATTATTTTTGTGCGAGATCGTACGTATTTGCTTGCTTTCCGCACAAAACCAATACGCGGTAAGTGTGAAATACCACATTCAGTATTCCCAACGTAACACACATAACAATTTCCCTCTTCTTACCGCTTAAGCGCCATATTCATTTTACTGCTTTAGGCTTTTAACATATTATTTTTAGAGACGTTTAACATAGTAATAATTATAAATTGCAAACTTACCACTGCAATTTCACCTAAATTGCACTGTTAATTATTGTTTTTTAATATTTGCAAAAATTAAGTAAACTCTACAACACCACAAAAGTTACTGCATTTATAAAGCAAGTAACATTAAGGAAGCCGTGAAAAATTCAACAAGATTCCAGATGCCGATGTTATTACTGCGATATGTTATATAAATAATATTGTTAAAATATTAAAATGAAAAATAAATCATTACATAACCTTACCGTTTGTTTTAAGTTCGTATCTATAGACTGGGGGAAAAAAAGACAGACGTATATCACGGCCTGCTGGAAGCTAGTAAACACAGCAAACATTTTATAGCAACAATTTGAAGATAGATATTTTTGTTGTTAATAGTTGCCGTCATTGAACAGAAACCAAGATGGAGATTTCATTGCAACTAATTAGAAATTCCTCTTTCAGGTATGTAATAAACGATCTTCGCACAAAATAATGTACGATACACGAGCGGTATGTTTGTTTTCATGTTCTCTGAAATTAAAAAAGCTCAACTACGTTTCGATTTCTCAATCTTTTCCTCGAACATGAAAACATCAGCATACCGCTCTTGTAACGCATATTACTATTAAAGAAACTTTTGTTATGTAATATTTTTCATGAAAATTAATAATAAGGGAGATATTTCGATTTATTTAATTCAAACCCCCTTATAACCCCACTTTTAGATAAAATATTTTGAATGCCATATAGCCTAAATTATAAGTTACAACGAAGTTAATTTATATTCCAATTTTCATATAAATCGGTTCAGCCATTATCGCGTGAAAAGGTACCAAACATCCAGACAGACAGACAGACATACAAACAAAAATTTCAAAAAAGCGATTTTCGGTTTCAGGGCGGTTAATTATATATGTTAGGACCAATTATTTTTGGAAAATCGAAAATTACCAGAAAAATTTCGGCTACAGATTTATTATTAGTATAGATGTTCGTACCGATTCCTGCCTAATAACTCTGAGTATAACTATGATAAAAAATGCGAGCGCTTTAAATGTCGAAGCCTGTATGCCAGACGTCATGATCTAGATTTCTTATTCTTATGTAAGGTCCTCAAAGGTGACATTAATTGTCAATCTTTCTTAAACAGTGTCAGCCTTCGTATTCCTACGAAGGACATGAGACATCACAAACTCTTCTATATTAGAAATTCTAAATCTTCCTCGCCGGTCTCCAGATGTATTAAACATGCTAACTTACATGTAGGCGATTTCGATCCATTCAATGTATAGAAGTATTAGAATATGACAATGTCTTTGCTAATATTAATTGCATTATCTTTCTATACATATTGGTTCAACTCCTTTCCATAAAATATAATAGTATTAATTCTTGTAAAATAATCATTGTAATCTATGTTCTTTATTTTGTTATCTCTATTATGTAATGTGTACCATAGTTGTTCAATTTTATTGTATTATTTTTATCACTGTGCTGGACTTTTATTGGCCTATGGCTGTTGTCCAGCACATAAATATAAATAAATAAATAAATTATTATTGTTATTATTAATATGTTTATTATTATTATTATTATTATTACTGTTATTATAACCGTCATAGGCAATGCATCCGTGAGGTTTCCAAACAGTGCAAATAGCGTATACATACGACTTACCGCCATGATATTAAAATTCGCCACATAAGACCAGGTCATACTGAAGCCGTTTAGCAGACAAGAGAACATCGCAGATCCGCCTTGAGGAATATCTTAATGAGGCTAGAAAGAACCGATGAAGAAGTGGCTTGCAGGTCATTAACAGGTAGCGGCGGCCTTGTTGGAGCTGCACCCTTAAACCGGCGAGCTGCTAATTATCTTATATTAGGGTGCAGCCGTCAGGATTACTGTCAACCCGGCCTTATCACGTCGCTATGGTTACCAGCGCCGGGTCTCACTTTCACTTTAGTGCGAGGGCTCCGCAATGCAATCAAATAAAAGAGAATTTAACAGCGACTTTCTTATGTCACTTTCAGTTTCGTATCTTAGCAACGCATATAGTTAACATTTGTACTAACACGACATAAGAGTGACTACAAGGTTCAGTTTTAATTCGATAGTGTTGGTAAAGGGAGATAAGTTATAAAAATTAGTTTTGATGTAGTAATACGAATAGGAATACGAAAAGCCTGAAATCCCATAAGGGCAACGGCCTCCTACAGGAGAGTGTAGGATGAGCTCAAGGTCTACTACACTTGGGGAGCCAGTCCAAGAGAGGTTACACTATACTTACAAACTAAACACATAAACAAATTATACCAACTAAACACGAAAAACAATATAGACTAAACACATAAATTATGCAAACTAAACATCCAAAAAAAATATGCAAACTGAACGCATAAATTATAATCTGAACACAACTGTCCACACTAAGCACACGATAAAAAAGAAAAAATTACACAAACTGAACACATACATAGTCTTAACTCACACACAATCTAAATACACAAAAACCTATACGAATTGCACACATAAATTGTACAGCCTAAACACACATACTATCTAAACTAAACACACAAAAACGATACAATTGAACATAAAAATTATACTAACTAATACATGAACTATACCACTATACACGGAGTCAAGCTATTCAAACTAAAACACACAAAACCATACAATTGAATACAAAAATTATACTAACTAAATACATGAACTATACCAACTACACAAGGAGTCAAACTATCCAAACTAAAACACACAAAACCATACAACAGAACACAAAAATTATACTAACTAAATACATTAACTATACCAACTACACACGGATTCAAACTATTCAAACTAAAACACACAAAACCATACAACTGAACACAAAATTTATACTAACTAAATAAATGAACTATACCAACTACACATGGAGTCAAACTATCCAAACTAAAACACACAAAACCATACAACAGAACACAAAAATTATACTAACTAAATACATGAACTATACCAACTACACACGGAATCAAACTATCCAAACTAAAACACACAAAACCATACAACTGAACACAAAAATTATACTAACTAAATACATGAACAATACCAACTACACACGGAGTCAAACTATCCAAACTAAAACACACAAAACCATACAACAGAACACAAAAATTATACTAACTAAATACATTAACTATACCAACTACACACGGATTCAAACTATTCAAACTAAAACACACAAAACCATACAACAGAACACAAAAATTATACTAACTAAATACATGAACTATACCAACTACACACGGAGTCAAACTATTCAAACTAAAACACACAAAACCATACAACAGAACACAAAAATTATACTAACTAAATACATGAACTATACCAACTACACACGGATTCAAACTATTCAAACTAAAACACACAAAACCATACAACAGAACACAAAAATTATACTAACTAAATACATGAACTATACCAACTACACACGGATTCAAACTATTCAAACTAAAACACACAAAACCATACAACAGAACACAAAAATTATACTAACTAAATACATGAACTATACCAACTACACACGGAGTCAAACTATTCAAACTAAAACACACAAAACCATACAACAGAACACAAAAATTATACTAACTAAATACATTAACTATACCAACTACACACGGATTCAAACTATTCAAACTAAAACACACAAAACCATACAACAGAACACAAAAATTATACTAACTAAATACATGAACTATACCAACTACACACGGAGTGAAACTATCCAAACTAAAACACACAAAACTATACAACAGAACACAAAAATTATACTAACTAAATACATGAACTATACCAACTACACACGGAGTCAAACTATTCAAACTAAAACACACAAAACCATACAACTGAACAGAAAAATTATACTAACTAAATACATGAACTATACCAACTACACACGGAGTCAAACTATTCAAACTAAAACACACAAAACCATACAACAGAACACAAAAATTATACTAACTAAATACATGAACTATACCAACTACACACGGATTCAAACTATTCAAAGTAAAACACACAAAACCATACAACAGAACACAAAAATTATACTAACTAAATACATGAACTATACCAACTACACACGGATTCAAACTATTCAAACTAAAACACACAAAACCATACAACAGAACACAAAAATTATACTAACTAAATACATTAACTATACCAACTACACACGGATTCAAACTATTCAAACTAAAACACACAAAACCATACAACAGAACACAAAAATTATACTAACTAAATACATGAACTATACCAACTACACACGGATTCAAACTATTCAAACTAAAACACACAAAACCATACAACAGAACACAAAAATTATACTAACTAAATACATGAACTATACCAACTACACACGGAGTCAAACTATTCAAACTAAAACACACAAAACCATACAACAGAACACAAAAATTATACTAACTAAATACATGAACTATACCAACTACACACGGATTCAAACTATTCAAACTAAAACACACAAAACCATACAACAGAACACAAAAATTATACTAACTAAATACATGAACTATACCAACTACACACGGATTCAAACTATTCAAACTAAAACACACAAAACCATACAACAGAACACAAAAATTATACTAACTAAATACATGAACTATACCAACTACACACGGATTCAAACTATTCAAACTAAAACACACAAAACCATACAACAGAACACAAAAATTATACTAACTAAATACATGAACTATACCAACTACACACGGATTCAAACTATTCAAACTAAAACACACAAAACCATACAACAGAACACAAAAATTATACTAACTAAATACATGAACTATACCAACTACACACGGATTCAAACTATTCAAACTAAAACACACAAAACCATACAACAGAACACAAAAATTATACTAACTAAATACATTAACTATACCAACTACACACGGATTCAAACTATTCAAACTAAAACACACAAAACCATACAACAGAACACAAAAATTATACTAACTAAATACATGAACTATACCAACTACACACGGATTCAAACTATTCAAACTAAAACACACAAAACCATACAACAGAACACAAAAATTATACTAACTAAATACATTAACTATACCAACTACACACGGATTCAAACTATTCAAACTAAAACACACAAAACCATACAACAGAACACAAAAATTATACTAACTAAATACATGAACTATACCAACTACACACGGAGTGAAACTATCCAAACTAAACACACAAAACTATACAACAGAACACAAAAATTATACTAACTAAATACATGAACTATACCAACTACACACGGAGTCAAACTATTCAAACTAAAACACACAAAACCATACAACTGAACACAAAAATTATACTAACTAAATACATGAACTATACCAACTACACACGGATTCAAACTATTCAAACTAAAACACACAAAACCATACAACAGAACACAAAAATTATACTAACTAAATACATGAACTATACCAACTACACACGGATTCAAACTATTCAAACTAAAACACACAAAACCATACAACAGAACACAAAAATTATACTAACTAAATACATTAACTATACCAACTACACACGGATTCAAACTATTCAAACTAAAACACACAAAACCATACAACAGAACACAAAAATTATACTAACTAAATACATGAACTATACCAACTACACACGGATTCAAACTATTCAAACTAAAACACACAAAACCATACAACAGAACACAAAAATTATACTAACTAAATACATGAACTATATCAACTACACACGGAGTCAAACTATTCAAACTAAAACACACAAAACCATACAACAGAACACAAAAATTATACTAACTAAATACATGAACTATACCAACTACACACGGAGTCAAACTATTCAAACTAAAACACACAAAACCATACAACAGAACACAAAAATTATACTAACTAAATACATTAACTATACCAACTACACACGGATTCAAACTATTCAAACTAAAACACACAAAACCATACAACAGAACACAAAAATTATACTAACTAAATACATGAACTATACCAACTACACACGGAGTCAAACTATCCAAACTAAAACACACAAAACCATACAACAGAACACAAAAATTATACTAACTAAATACATGAACTATACCAACTACACACGGAGTCAAACTATCCAAACTAAAACACACAAAACCATACAACAGAACACAAAAATTATACTAACTAAATACATGAAATATACCAACTACACACGGATTCAAACTATTCAAACTAAAACACACAAAACCATACAACTGAACACAAAAAGTATACTAACTAAATACATGAACTATACCAACTACACACGGAGTGAAACTATCCAAACTAAAACACACAAAACTATACAACAGAACACAAAAATTATACTAACTAAATACATGAACTATACCAACTACATACGGAGTCAAACTATTCAAACTAAAACACACAAAACCATACAACAGAACACAAAAATTATACTAACTAAATAAATGAACTATACCAACTACACATGGAGTCAAACTATCCAAACTAAAACACATAAAACCATACAACAGAACACAAAAATTATACTAACTAAATAAATGAACTATACCAACTACACATGGAGTCAAACTATTCAAACTAAAACACACAAAACCATACAACTGAACACAAAAATTATACTAACTAAATACATGAACTATACCAACTACACACGGAGTCAAACTATTCAAACTAAAACACACAAAACCATACAACTGAACACAAAAATTATACTAACTAAATACATGAACTATACCAACTACACACGGATTCAAACTATTCAAACTAAAACACACAAAACCATACAACAGAACACAAAAATTATACTAACTAAATACATGAACTATACCAACTACACACGGATTCAAACTATTCAAACTAAAACACACAATCCATACAACTGAACACAAAATTTATACTATACACGGAATCAAACTAACCAAACTGACACACACAAAAATAACTATAGGCTATAAACAATACACAACTATACACAGTTTACATAGTGTTCATAATTTCTTCCGGTCTTTTCCATGCCTGTCTGTCCCTCGCTGTTCTCGTCCACTGCGCTCCAGTCTCTCTCCGGTGATATAGGAATATAATAATAATAATAATAATAATAATAATAATAATAATAATAATAATAATAATAATCAGTGGCGCTACAGCCCGTGAAGGGCCTATACCAATCAGCCGGCTGCTGGTCTCACGCCCACATGTCGAAGCAGAGGTGGACGGTCATCCAACCAGAATGGAGGTATCGTGTGGTTAGCACGATGATCCACCCAGCCGTTATAGCTGGTATTCGCAACCGGATTTCGCTACCTATCGTAGCTCCCCAAGTGCATCACGATGCCGGGTGGACACCGGTCCCATACACTGGCCGAAATTTCATGAGAATATTTCTTCCCCCATCAGGACTCGAACCAGCGCGCATTCCGTAACGCGACTCCTAGGCGGGATGCCTTAGACCGCGACGGTTTTGATATAGATTAAATGAAAATTAAACTTAGATCCCCTATTGCGAACAATTTTCTGCGCGAATAAAACATATCAAATGCTAGTATTATTTTGTTCTTTGCACAGTAGGGTGGAGTGAATCAATACATGAAATTGTTTTTATCTTTTTTTTTTTAATGTAATAGTTGCAAAAATCTGTCTTTTCACTTAACTTAGAAATGTGAAAAATGTGGAGTTCTATATTTAATTTTTTAGATGCCCCAAGGGCCTTGAAGTTTCCTAAAACTATAATTTTTTGCCTTTTTTCTATATTTGTTCTAAGCTTATTATTTTGTTTTTCATTATATAGCTAGTGAATTGCTGTAAGATTACACGTTTAAACTTTATTTGGAAGAATATAAATTGGGTTTGCAACAGTATTTTATGCTCGACCATGCCGAAATGTAGTAATTATACACCTGGTAGCAGCCCTTTAATGGACCTCATTAAAGTACACCTATTCATTAAAGTTCAGGTGTTCCACCAATCAGAAAACACCATTGTAGCAATATGAAAGCGCAAGTATCGATTATTCTCGGATATACAATCGAAAGACAACTAGCGAAACGTCACGGAGGCTGGAAATTCAATACTGTCGCAGAAGGTTATGTTCTGTTACTATAATAATTAGCGTTAATTGTAAATAATATTCAAATAAATTCAATTTGTCATCTCGTTTTTCAATGTATAAATCAATTTCAAGGTTATATCAAGATTAATCTTTATTTTACTATCTAGATTATATCAAGGTCAATGACATTTGTTTCTAGGAAAACATCAATACTTTCGCGTCTGCGCACATCTCACAATTTACGAGATATTGCACTAGGTCAGTTCCGCTCCCCAGTCAGGTGAGAATAACATGAATACTTATGAATAATTTCGCTTGCGCTCGTTTCATAAACATACTCGCGTCTTAATTACTACCATTAAAGGCTCGTTGCATAATGTACTATTTCAGCATTCATCATGGTAAGCACGAACCAGTTGTATTATTCTTGCATGACTGACTGTCGGAATAGATGCCTTTACCCAAATTTCCTTACTTTTGATAGCAACTCTTTCTGAAATCTCTCCAACAGTAGGTTCGTTTGGTTTTAAGTCGGGTTTTAATTCATTTTTGATCCGTAGATAATATTTGATTATACATCATGATAGGCATGTAATTGTGATGGGTTCAACCCCTCCGACATTCCGAATACAGGGCAGAAGGTCAGATTTCTTGTATTAATTATAGCCATTGTTCTGATTTAAATACCCTACAACATAAGATGAATGAATTTTCATTAATTATATTAATTATACCATACTTAAGAGTTTTGTGATTATGCACAATTTTCTTATAAATTGAGGTTTCTGTAACACTTAAAGATGAAATAACGGGGGACCGAAAATATGCAGAGTCTTTTGATATGTATTTTTTAAGTATTTTCCTGGTATTCTGTTCAGATTAAACCTCTGGAGAATGTACTGTCACTAAAAACTTTGAAACTTCAAATTTTGTGAAAATTTCAAAATATGATGCTCTTGGGGCACCTCTAAATATGAAGTTAAAGAAAAAATATTTTGCACTGTTCCTTATGATATCAAACCATAACTTTTCCCTGGTATTACATTTTTATTCCATAAATTTCATACCTATTTTCACTCCACCCTATTGCACAGACACTTACAGAATTTAACTTGCGTAGTATGTAACTGTTTATACCAATATTTATATTCACTTATGTAAACTTTTGTACACACTACATGTATATGTCACTTAGTATATTTATGCAATTTGTTCATATGATATTTAAATTCTTTTCATTTGTCTGAAGATGCCGGACTTAAGACGAAAACGTTCACAACAAATTAATGTATATAATGTAAACTACAACTCACATGACTGAATCACAATATTTTAAAGTAATGATATTAATACCTCAATAGTTCATTCAGTGGGATAAATGTGCTCGTTTCTTAAGCCTGCAAATTATTTGTATGTCTGGTTTTATGGCGGAAGATTGTGGTCACATTTCTGCTTCTGAATTTAGTCCGTTTCCGTATTTCCATTTTAGTTGACACATAATACAAAATCCGGCGATAAAAGTGATACATGACATATTGTTTGGCAGTAGAGGTTCTATTACAAAATTCACATGGAATTATCTGGAACTTCACATTCCTTTTGATTATGTAATGTCTATTCTTAAAAATATTATCTTCAAATATTACATCATCATCTCTATTTCAATTAATCCACTTATATATTTGTCTTCAACAATTAACTTTCTTTTTTCAAATCACATTATATTGCACATGTTTATTGTATTCAGGACCCTTGTGGTCACTCAAATTCTTTGAGCTGATGTCTTTAATGAAATATCATCGAAATGATAGCCGTCCAAATCTTGGATTTAAAATATCGGCATCCTAATCAATTCAAATGAACAAAAAATAAAATGTAAATTAATGTAAAAAAATACATAATGAAATTTAAAAAAAATAATACTCTGCGACATGATTTGGTAGCTATCAAAACAATAAACATTTATTGAAAATAAATAATATACCTTGAATATTATAAAGATGAATAGAGATGGTGATTGATGATGTTCAATGAAGATTTTAAAATGATTAATGCAATTGTCTGAAGTGTCTTATCAGGAATCTTTAATTTTCTGAGGATCTCAAATGTAAATTTGGGAATTGTTCCTCGCGCACCAAACATGGGTCCAATGACAGTCCAATCTTGAATATTATATTTATGACTGAGATCATCACAGCATGTAAGGTAAATAGCGCGTTTCTCTTCATGTACCTGCTTTATAACAAATATTTTTAGGCAACATTGGGGGATGATAAAAAATTAGTTTGACACATGATTAAAAGTACTTACAATTAGAATTTTTCAATATTTTATGCACTAAATTTCATAGAAAAGTTCAAGTAATCATTTGGGTTAGAAAACAAATTTTTAATTTTTTTTTTTCAAATTTGACCTCTGATGTCACCTTAACGTTTTCCTTACATTAGTTCCAATATTAGCACAATCTCATATCTCTTAAATCACATATATAGGTAGTTAACAAATGAGACAAAAGACTCAATTCCAAGTTCAAAATAAATATCATATGGATATTAAGGAAATTTAAATCTTTTACCATAAAAAGTGGACAACCCTGAAATGAAAGAAGTTGTCGATGCCAGACCTGGGATGCGTTGCACTTATCCTGTGTAGTGTGGGATGAGTAGGACCTCAAAGAGAATGCCGACTGCAGGAGAGGATGTGTAAGATCCAATTTGGAGCTACTAGGTCCCTGTAGGAGACGAAACGCAACCCTGCGTACACATTCCAACTCGGTTATAACTTCCCTACATATCAACATATTAGGCCGGCAACTTTGATAGACGTGGAACCATTACTAATTTATTATTCTTCTTAGCAAATAAGCCGTCATGTGCAAACAGTAGGACTCAAACGTGGCACGCCCGCGTTCAGGAAGGAATTTTGTATTTCAATGTAAAGGGAAATAGCCTAGTGATTATCTTCGCTATTGTTTTCCACATACAAGGTGAACCGTAAGTAATGTCATTAATTTCAGGGGGTTATTCTTTGAGATATACTTCAAACAAAAATGTCTAATACAATTTTCTTCGGTTTTGCTTCCTTTTCGAAATAAAATTGTTTTATGTGAAACATTTCTTAGCGTGTTTTGGGAAAGCCATTGATTTAATTACAAATATAATTATAATAATAATAATAATAATAATAATAATAATAATAATAATAATAATAATAATAATAATAATAATAATAATAATTTGAACGGGTTACATCAGTTGCTTGTCTATGCGGATGACGTGAATATGTTAGGATGAAATCCACAAACGATTAGGGAAAAAACGGGAATTTTACTGGAAGCAAGTAAAGAGGTAGGTTTGGAAGTAAATCCCGAAAATACAAAGTATATGACTATGTCTCGTGACGACAATATTGTACGAAATGGAAATATAAAAATTTTTCTTTTGAAGAGGTGGAGAAGTTCAAATATCTTGGAGCAACAGTAACAAATATAAATGGTGCTCGGGAAGAAATTAAACACAGAATAAATATGGGAAATGCCTGTTATTATTCGGTTGAGAAGCTTTTATCATCCAGTCTGCTGTCAAAAAATCTGAAAGTTAGAATTTATAAAACAGTTATATCACTGGTTATTCTTTATGGTTGTGAAACTTGGACTCTCACTTTGAGAGAGGAATATAGTTTAAGAGTGTTTGAGAATAAGGTGCTTAGGAAGATATTTGGGGCTAAGAGGGATGAAGTTACAGGAGAATGGAGAAAGTTACACAACGCAGAACTGCAGGCATTGTATTCTTCACCTGACATAATTAGGAACATTAAATCCAGACGTTTGAGATGGGCAGGGCATGTAGCACGTATGGGCGAATCCAGAAATGAATATAGAGTGTTAGTTGGGAGGCCGGAGGGAAAAAGACCTTTGGGAGGCCGAGACGTAGCTGGGAAGATAATATTAAAATGGATTTGAGGGAGGTGGGATATGATGATAGAGAATGGATTAATGTTGCTCAGGATAGGGACCAATGGCGGGCTTATGTGAGGGCGGCAATGAACTTCCGGGTTCCTTAAAAGCCATTTGTAAGTAAGTAAATAATAATAATAATAATAATAATAATAATAATAATAATAATAACAACGTTTTATTATTACGCATATTGCAGACTTAAAAATCAAACACATTCATCCACTGAACAGAATTATTAAGATACTAGCTCTCACTTGTCTATTAATTATTATTAAATACTAATAAAGTATTACAAGGGTTACACTTTAGGTTAAAAGGAGTTTCGCGGTGGAAAAAGTTTGAGAAACACTGCCATAGAGGAAAGAGTTTCCGGATGTGTACACACGACAATCTCGAGTAGAGCCTGCAGTCTATCACTGGTATTAATGTTTAGTTACAGGAATTGATGAGAAGGACATAATTTGTTTTGTGAGGGGATAGCCTATACATTCGCTTGTCGATGGCTGATCTTGCTCCAAGCTGACGAAAGGAATCCAGAAAAGGCCGATGTGTTGAACATAGGGTAGTAGGATACTAAATGCACATGCGGTACGCATTATAGGACTTTCCACTCACCCTCTCTGCGTCTCGCCCAGCAAAGGAACTGCTCAGGAAGCGAGACACGGGCAGTAAGTTTCTTTGAATGTAAGAAAAACAACATTAATTCAGTGTATGAATTCAACTTGTGTTATAGAATAATATAAAAGTAAAATTTAGATTATCTACTTAGCACTGTGGGGGTGTATACTAGGATTTCCTTAGCTCTTACAGTAACAGTACTGGATATCGTGTTGATAAAAATTCCGTGACCTAAATAGGATTCAAACTCACGACGTTGGTTTCCAATTAGCGTTAAATCTGCACCTTTTCCTTTATCTGGAACACAGCTACATAACTTTCAACTATGTACCTCGAAGTCTGATAGATTATCAGTTCTCTGTTTGCCAAAGTTTCTACTTTCTAAAGTTTGGTAGTAAAAGTTTCCATCTCGGGGCATTTTAATATCCTAACTATACTTCGATGTCTGATATACCAACTTAACTAGTTTTAGTGTCAACTCGCTTTCAGTTTGCTTCTTTGCATGTTAGCTAACTTGTTTGTCAACTACTTTACATTGTTAGCTAGCTAGTTTCCTACCCTTCTTCAAGAGGTTTCTAACAGTATTACATCATAGTTCCCCCATTTCACTGAAGCAGTTCCCAAGTAGCGGGACACGACCCTAGAGCAGGCTGTTGAGTGTTTTCCACAAACGGGACAGTGAGCGATTGACAGATGCTGATAGTTTCTTATAAGCAAGATAATTTAATTCAGATTTTCGCCCGGTGATTAGTGGAGTTAAATTATTATGTCATGACAGAACAGCTTTTACTTAGCTTGAAGAAGGACTTGTAATAAATACAATTACAATCATTGTTTCATCGTCTGTGAGTAGACTCTACAGTATAAAATCAACTTTAAATAAATAATTTATTGCAATATGTCCTCTCATCGTCTATGAAGTTTAAAAGAAAGTTAAATAAAGAAAAAAACTACAAATTCCATCTCATCGCCTGTGAATAGTTTCTATAACTCAAAAGGAACGTTACATGAATAATACTGCATTTACATTTATACACCAAAGTTTCTGAATAGCCTCTTTACTTTAAAGAAGTCATTAAATAAGCAATTTCAATTACAGTTATCATTTTATCATCTCTATAATATATTCTGTAGTTAAATAATTACAATTAAGATCTCGCCATCTCGAATAACCTCTTTAGTTTGGAATATGAAATCAAGAATTGTAATTTTACCTTACCGTGTCTCAACAGCCTCTATAACGTTAAATAAAGATCTACAATTAACAATCTTATTTTCTGTGAATAGCTTATGTAGTTTAAAAGGAACGTTAAATAAATATACTGTATGCAATTACCAACTTCTTGTGTCTGAATAACCTCTTAAGTTAAAAGAAACGTTCAATGAAGAACTATAAGAACCATCCTATCATCTGTAAAAGAAACCTCTGCGGTCTAAAAGAAACTTTAGGTAAAGAACTACAACTATAATTACCATCTTATCGTCTATAAATAGCCTTTGTGGTTTAAAAGTAACTTTAGATAAAGAACTACAACTAAATTACCGTCCTATCGCTTATAAATAGTCTCTGTCGTCTAAAATAAACTTTAGGTGAACAACTACAATTTCAATTACCATCTCATCGTCTATAAATAGCCTCTGTGGTTTAAAAGTAACTTTAGGTAAAGAACTACAACTACAATTACCATCTAATCGTCTATAAATAGCCTCTGTGGTTTAAAAGTAACTTTAGGTAAAGAACTACAAATATAATTACCATCTAATCGTCTATAAATAGCCTCTGTGGTTTAAAAGTAACTTTATGTAAAAACTACAACTATAATTACCATCTAATCGTCTATAAATAGCCTCTGTGGTTTAAAAGTAACTTTAGGTAAAGAACTACAACTATAATTACCATCTAATCGTCTATAAATAGCATCTGTGGTTTAAAAGTAACTTTAGGTAAAGAACTACAACTATAATTACCATCTAATAGTCTATAAATAGCCTCTGTGGTTTAAAAGTAACTTTAGGTGAAGAACTACAACTATAATTACCATCTAATCGTCTATAAATAGCCTCTGTGGTTTAAAATAAACTTTAGGTAAAGAACTACAAATGTAATTACCATCTAATCGTCTATAAATAGCCTCTGTGGTTTAAAAGTAACTTTAGGTAAAGAACTACAACTATAATTACCATCTAATCGTCTATAAATAGCCTCTGTGGTTTAAAAGTAACTTTAGGTAAAGAACTACAACTACAATTACGATCTAATCGTCTATAAATAGCCTCTGTGGTTTAAAAGAAACTTTAGGTAAAGAATTACAACTACAATTACCGTCCTACCGCCTATAAATAGCCTCTGCGATTTAAAAGAAACTTTAGGTAAAGAACTATAACTACAATTACCATCTTATCGTCTATCAAAAACCTCTATGGTCTAAAAGAAACTTTAGGTAAAGAACTACAACTACAATTACCATCTAATCGTCTATAAATAGCCTCTGTGGTTTAAAAGTAACTTTAGGTAAAGAACTACAACTACAATTACCATCTTATCGTCTATAAATAGTCTCTGTGGTTTAAAAGTAACTTTAGGTAAAGAACTACAACTATAATTACCATCTAATAGTCTATAAATAGCCTCTGTGGTTTAAAAGTAACTTTAGATAAAGAACTACAACTATAATTACCATCTAATAGTCTATAAATAGCCTCTATGATTTAAAAGTAGCTTTAGCTAAAGAACTACAACTATAATTGCCATCTAATAGTCTATAAATAGCCTCTGTGGTTTAAAAGAAACTTTAGGTAAAGAACTACAACTACAATTACCATCTAATAGTCTATAAATAGCCTCTGTGGTTTAAAAGTAACTTTAGGTAAAGAACTACAACTATAATTACCATCCAATCGTCTATAAATAGCCTCTGTGGTTTAAAAGTAACTTTAGGTAAAGAACTACAACTACAATTACCATCTAATAGTCTATAAATAGTCTCTGTGGTTTAAAATTAACTTTAGGTAAAGAACTACAACTATAATTACCATCTAATAGTCTATAAATAGCCTCTGTGGTTTAAAAGAAACTTTAGGTAAAGAACTACAACTATAATTACCGTCCTACCGCATATAAATAGCCTCTGCGATTTAAAAGAAACTTTAGGTAAAGAACTATAACTACAATTACTATCTTATCGTCTATCAAAAACCTCTATGGTCTAAAAGAAACTTTAGGTAAAGAACTACAACTACAATTACCGTCCTACCGCCTATAAATAGCCTCTGTGGTCTAAAAGAAACTTTAGATAAAGAACTACAACTTAAATTACCATCTAATCGTTTATAAATAATCTCTGTGGTCTGAAAGAAACTTTAGGTAAAGAACTACAACTACAATTACCATCTAATCGTCTATAAATAACCTCTGTGGTCTAAAAGAATCTTTAGGTAAAGAACTACAACTACAATTACCATCTAATCGTCTATAAATAACCTCTGTGGTCTAAAAGAAACTTTAGGTAAAGAACTACAACTACAATTACCATCTAATCGTCTATAAATAACCTCTGTGGTCTAAAAGAATCTTTAGGTAAAGAACTACAACTACAATTACCGTCCTACCGCCTATAAATAGCCTCTGCGACTTAAAAGAAACTTTAGGTAAAGAACTATAACTACAATTAACATCTTATCGTTTCTGAATAGAGTTTGTAGTTTAAAAGGAACTTTAAATAAAGAATTAATATTAAATTTACCATCTTATCATGTCTCAATAGCCTCTGTAGTTTAAAAGGAGCGTTAAATAGAAATTATAATTACAACTATAATCTTATCCTCTGTAAATAGTCACAGTAGTTTTAAGTAATGCTAGATAGGTAATAAAAATTACAAATTTAATCTTAGCGTTTTTAAATAGCTTCAGTTGTCTATAAGGATAGCTAACAATATTACTACTACAATTACTTATAAATACGAGAAAAATTCGTACCGGCACCGGAAATCGAAATCAGGACCTCGATTCCCGGTGCCGGTGCGAATTTTTCTCGTATTTATCAGTAATAATACAACTGACTAGTTAAGACTAGTCGTGTAATATTCAATAAGGTGGGCGAGACCTCATTCATATGAATATTTGATATTACTACTACAATCTGGCATTATATCGTATCAGTACTAAATTAAGAATTGCAAATTGTAAGTATTTATTAATATCCATTTCAGTCACAAGAAGAATGAGATGAAAATTGTAATTACTTGTGACTGAAATGGATGTTAATAAATCATTACCATATATGAGAAGTCCTACTGACAGTATGGTAAAGTTGAAAGGTTAGAGATAAAGAGCTCTAGTTAAATCACAGGCAAAGAGGACAAAATTTCCTGTCAGAATTCCCAAAGATCTCTATCATCTACTCATCTTTCTATCAAATTGATTACCGGATTCTTTATAGGGATAAAAAGATTCTGGCCACATCAGTGCTGCTCATCGGAGTGACTACTACCGCGGAGGAATCGGAGATTACGAATAAAGCTCTCCACCGGTGATCTCCGGTACTACCGTAGGTGGAACAGGGGACATACGGAGGGATGCGGTGGTTCGGAGCGAAGCGACAGTTAGCTCAAGGACGACCGGCGCGTACGGACTGACGGTAGTTGAGTGGAATAAAATGGCACCGAATCGGATATCCGTCGCATGGAAATTCTTTAATTTAGTTGAAGGTAATAATAAAGTCGCACACTGTAAACTTTGTGGGCGAATTTACTCTAAGGGTGGTGGAACTTCGAATTTGTTAGACCATTTGAAGCGATCGCACAATCGCGAACTTGATGAAAACAATTACGCAAAACATTTGATACAATTTCTTTTTAAATTGTTTTAGTGCTATTGTTTCCAAAGGCTCACAGTCTAGGAAAAAGTCTTGAAATTTCTCTAAAACGTAACTTTCGAGGCAATAAAAAGCATATGAAATATTTACAAGACGACTTTATTTATATTTTGCTGTTTAGATAACTTGAGTTATATTTTACTGTTTGGATTAAAATATTTCTGAATGAAACTAAAGAAACATCTGGTAATAATATAATTACAATTATCCTTAAATTGATATACACTTATATTTTTATTACAGAGCAAGAGTGGTGCGTTTCAGAAGAGGCAGTTCAAATGCTGACACCCTTTAACATAATAATCACAATCCTATCCGGTGAAGAATCTGAATAAATTATGTTGGACAGTAAACTTTATCCCATTGACAGCCCACGTTTCTTTTGTTCCATTTCTTAATATAATTTACGTTAAACTATACCGATTAGAATAATAATTGACAAACCCTGTTTGCGATTAAACGAGAATTTCTAGGAGAATTAAAGTATAAATGTTTACATTAGCTACTGAAAAGCTTTACTTCTGCGTTAGTTTTGCAGTTAGATTGAATGTTATTAATTTGATCAATGACATAAAACTAATACGTCTTTCCACATATACTATGAATTTCAAAACTAGAAAAAAAATCTGTCAGCTAACGTAGCACTTCAAACACCACAAGAAAAAAAAAGAGTCGAAGAAAGAGTGAGAGAGAGATTAACATAAAGGAGAGAATTAACAACAACAAATTACAACTTATTTTAAAAGATACGCGGACGTCAGTGGACTCGAATCACTACCTGATCCGATTAAAGGAATGCTCAGCGGAAAGTGTATGTCTGCGCCACAGCACATATACAACCTGCGCGGCATCAATTGGAGGTAACCGGAGGTCTCCGATTGAAAGCGCGAAAAGAACCGCTCCGGAGAAAACCTAATCATAAGCAGCATTAGGCCACATCACGTCTTTGTACTGCCGAGGTTCTGAAAGCCTGACCTCCCATATGTGTCAATATGTAGCATGGGTGTATCTTTAATTGTTAGGAAATAGGCCTACACATGCATTTCTCTCACTGCAAGCAGTGTATGTCGATTTCATTATATGTTGTGACAAACAAGGATGTGTAACAACATTGGGCGTTGTGTTGTGCTGCGTTTATTGGCATACATATGAGAAACTGTTGCTTGCACAAAGAAACTTGGAGCGGGCAACTTGCCACATCTGGACCTGCCTTAAGCACTCCCCACGTTCTAACACCCTTTTGTTGTGGGGAAACGCTTCATGTTTGTGGAGTGCTTGAATGTTCCTGATTAACTGCAATTAATTTAATGTGCCTAAATGTCTTTTATTCATAATAGCAGTGACAAAATACAAGAAAAATAATATAGTATCCAATCCGTTATTGAAATATGTAGAAGAAAGAGTAATGTTTGAAGAACAAATAATACTTCAGCTGGTAATTAATTTTTCGATCGTTGACAGACGTTTTTAAGTGTGTAGCTATATTATTCTACAAGTGGGTCACATAAGCTTTGAATGCCTATGAGAAGCAGAAAAGAGTGAAGTATTGCCTTGAAAATGTCTACCGTTTTCAGAGACGTCAATAATAAATCATTTAGGGAGGTATGCCACTATAGATGAAACATGAGGTCATCGTCTTTAAACTGAAACGAAAATGTAAATGAAAACAGTGGACCAACGCCCTCCCTCTACCCAAAAACAATTTTGAGAGCAGAAATCAACTAGATAATTTATGGTTTAAATATTTTGAGACGCAGAATGAATTGTCTTGATCACTTACTAGACCTGGTGATGCTCTAAATAGTGAACATTATACAAAACTTCTAAGACGACTGTCAGAACAACTGAAGCTCAAAAGGCGAGGGAAGCTGAAGAAAAGAGTCATCCTTCAATAGACTGTTTGTAACTCAAGTAACATTGCAAGACTGTGGATTTGAACGGTTGTGTCATCCAACATAGAAACTGAAAGAACTGAAGCTTAAGAGGCAAGGGAAGCTGAGCAAAAGAGTTATCGTTCAATAACATAGCATGTACAACTCAATTGGCAAAGCAAGACTGTGGGTTGAAACTGTCGCGTCATCCACCATATTTCATACAAGAACTGATGCTCAAGAAGTGAAGTAAAGTGAGCAAATCAGTCACCCTTCAATAGAACGTTTGTGACACATGTGATATTGTAAGAGTCTGATGTTTGAACTATTGTGTCATCCACCATATTCAGAAGAATAACTGAAACTAAAGAGGCAAAGAAAGCTGAGCAAAGGAGCCATCCTTCAACAAACTGTTTGTAACTCAAATGAAATTCCACGGCTGTGCGTTTAAAGTGTTGTGTCATCCAACATATTGACTAGTAGAAGTGAAGCTGAACAAAGAAGTCATTCTTCAACAAAGCCTTTGCAACTTAAGTGAAATTGCACGGATGTGGGTTTGAATTGTTGTGACATCCAACATATTGACTAGAACAACAGAAATTGAAGAGCAGAGTGAAGCTGGGCAAAGAAATCATCTTTCAACAAAGCGTTTGAAACTAAAGTAAAATTGCACGACTGTGGGTTTGAACTGCTGTGTCATCCAACATATTGACTAAAGGAATCATCCTTCAACAAACCGTTTGTAACTCAAATGAAATTCCACTACTGTGAGTTTAAACTGTTGTGTCATCCAACATATTGACTAGTAGAAGTGAAGCTGAGCGAAGAAGTCATCCTTCAACAAAGCCTTTGCAACTTAAGTGAATTGCACGGATGTGGGTTTGAATTGTTGTGTCATCCAATATGTTGACTGGAAGAACTGAAATTGAAGAACAGAGTGAAGCTGGGCAAAGGAGTCACCTTTCAACAAATCGTTTGCAACTAAAGTAAAATTGCATGGCTGTGTGTTTGAACTGCTGTGTCATCCAACATATTGACTAAAGGAATCATCCTTCAACAAACCGTTTGTAACTCAAATGAAATTCCACGACTGTGCGTTTAAAGTGTTGTGTCACCCAACATATTGACTAGTAGAAGTGAAGCTGAGCGAAGAAGTCATCCTTCAACAAAGCCTTTGCAACTTAAGTGAAATTGCACGGATGTGGGTTTGAATTGTTGTGTCATCCAATATGTTGACTGGAAGAACTGAAATTGAAGAACAGAGTGAAGCTGGGCAAAGGAGTCACCTTTCAACAAATCGTTTGCAACTAAAGTAAAATTGCATGGCTGTGTGTTTGAACTGCTGTGTCATCCAACATATTGACTAAAGGAATCATCCTTCAACAAACCGTTTGTAACTCAAATGAAATTCCACGACTGTGCGTTTAAAGTGTTGTGTCATCCAACATATTGACTAGTAGAAATGAAGCCGAACAAAGAAGTCATCCTTCAACAAAGCCTTTGCAACTCAAGTGAAATTGCACGGATGTGGGTTTGAACTGTTGTGTCATCCAACATATTGACTAGTTGAACTGAAATTGAAGAGCAGAGTGAAGCTGGGCAAAGAAATCATCTTTCAACAAAGCGTTTAAAATTAAAGTAAAATTGCACGACTGTGATTTGAACTGTTGTGTCATCCAACATATTTACTAAAAGAACTGAAGAGTCGAGTGAATCTGAACAAAGGAGTCATACTTCAACAAACCGTTTGTAACTCAAGTAACATCGTAAGACTAGGAAAACTGAAGCTGAAGAGGCGAGGGAAGCTGAGCAAAGAAATCATGCTTCAATGAAGTGTTTCCAACTCAACTGAAATTGCACGGCTGTGGGTTTGAAGTGTTGTGTCATCGAATATATTGAGTAGGAGAACTGAAGCTGAAGAGGCGAGGGAAGCTAAACAAAGGAATCATCCTTCAATGAAGTATTTGCAACTCAAAATTGCACGGCTGTGGGTTTGAAGTGTTGTGTCATCCGACATATTAACTAGGAGAACTGAAGCTGAAGAGGCGAGACAAGGTGAGCAAATTAGTCATTCTTCAACAAAGCGTTTACAACTCAAGTGACTTTGCAAGACAGTGGGTTTTAACTGTTGTGTCATCCAATCTATTGACTAGAAGAACTACAGCTCAAGAGACGAGTGAAACTGAGCATCCTTTAACAAAGCGTTTGTAACTCAAGTGAAATTGCAGGACTATGGCTTTGAACTGTTGCGTCATTCAACGTATTGACTAGAAGGACAATGAAGCTGAGCAAAGGAGTCATCCTTCAACAAAGCGTTTGCAACTCAAGTGTTTGTGAGTTTGAAGTGTTGTTTAAAGCACCAGATTCATCAGATTATATTCTATGGGACTGCTTTCTATTTCCACACCTTACACAGCAGTAGGAATGTATGTATGTTTGTATTGACTATAATGACTGTATTCAACCAACAAATTGTGAATTTTATTTGAAAGTTATATAAATGATTCTTGGCCATTTCAATAAACCCTTTGAGTTAATAGGAGATTCTATTGAAATAAAATGTGTCAGTCGTATCCTACAATTTTTATGGTGGACTAAATACCTGTCAGGTTTATGTTGCATTTTTGGATGGTTGAATTCTGGGCAACGAGGTTGTTGTTTAGGTCGCTTTTCCACTATCCTGTGATTATCCTCTTTACCGAACTCATTCATTGTGCTTGCCAATAGTGATCAGGGATTTCTATTTTTGTTATCCAGTGAAAGTGGCTACAGTGCCCGCAGAATGATTGGAAATAGTTTGGTCGCTGAAGTATCCTCCAGCTTATGAACTAACAGCACTTGCTGAAATTAATTTTGCAGTTTTAACAATGCTCTTTACCAGGCAACAACCCAATCGCGCGAGCTTTTTAACAGTATAATTATCTATCGACATCCAATCGTATTAAAATACCACAACGCGTCCAAATGAAGTGCCAGCAGTCATTAGGGGGCCCTCTTGGAGCAACAATCCTCCTATGTCACACATTTTCACGCACCAACGTTGACAAGGCAATAGGATTTTTAAATTGAAATTCCTACGGATTTTATAGGCCTACATAATAAGCTACATTTTGTACTTCTAACATTTTTCAAGCACAATTTGATATCCTCTGTTTGTGCTTCGATTAGCATTTCATTTTTTTGTTTTCCTTAAAACTGAACTTAGAATTTTCCACCATGACGTATTGTGCATATAAATTGCCTAACATTACTTACTTACTTACTGGCTTTTAAGGAACCCGGAGGTTCAATGCCACCCTCACATAAGCCCGCCATCGGTCCCTATCCTGAGCAAGATTAATTCATTCTCTATCTTCATATCCCACCTCCCTCAAATCCATTTTAATATTATATTCCCATCTACTTCTCGGCCTCCCTAAAGGTCTTTTTCCTTCCGGCCCCCCAACTAACACTCTATGTGCATTTCTGGATTCGCCCATACGTTCTATATGCCCTGCCAATCTCAAACGTCTGGATTTAATGTTCCTAATTATGTCAGGTGAAGAATACAATGCGTGCAGTTATGTGTTGTGTAACTTTCTCCATTCTCCTGTAACTTCATCCCTCTTAGCCCCAAATATTTTCCTAAGCACCTTATTCTCAAACACCCTTAACCTATGTTTCTCTCTCAAAGTGACAGTCCAAGTTTCACAACCATAAAGAACAACCGGTAATATAACTGTTTCATATGTTCTAACTTTCAGCTTTTTGACAGCATACTGGATTATAAAAGCTTCTCAACCGAATAATAACAGGCATTTCCCATGTTTATTTTGTGTTTAATTTCCTCCCGAGTATCATTTATATTTGTTACTGTTGCTCCAAGATATATGAACTTCTCCACTTCTTCAAAAGATAAATTTCCAACATCAATTTTAAATTATAAATTATCTGTTGCAAGTTCACAAATGCATTAAATCACTTCACTCAATCATTTAGTGTCCATATATCTTAATGTCGTCTATCATCTGATATCTTCCTCTACCCCGAACTCTTCTCCCGTTCACCATTCCTTCCAGTGCATCCTTCAGTAGGCAGTTTCTTCTCACCCAGTGACCTAACCAATTCCTTTTTCCTCTTTCTAATCAGTTTCAACATCATTCTTTCTTCACCTACTCTTTCCAACACAGCTTCATTTTTTTAATTCTGTCTGTCCACTTCACACTTTCCATTCTTCTCAATATCCACATTTCAAATGCTTCTATTCGCTTCTTTTCACTTCGTAGTAATGTCCATGTTTCTGCCCACACAATACCACACTCCATGCAAAGCACTTCACTAGTCTCTGCCTTAGTTCTTTTTCCAGAGGTCCGCAGAAAATGCTCCATTTTCTATTAAAAGCTTAATTTGCCATTGATATTCTCCTTTTGACTTCCTGGCAGCAGCTCATGTTACTGCTTGTAGTACACCCCAAGTATTTGAAGCTGTCCACTTGTTCTACTGCCTCATTTAGAATTCGCAAGTTTATCTTCTGTATTTTTCTTCCTATGATCATGCTCTTCGTCTTATTTGCATTTATCTTCATCCCATACTGCTCACAAATGTCATTTAGATCCAGTAGCATATCCTTTAGTATAATTTCCTTTTCTGCTAACAACGCAATATCATCAGCAAATCTTATACAATTTATTCTTCTTCATTACTTTAGAATAAACATGAACTATGGAAATTTATTTCTATTTAATTATAACAGAATAATTGTTGAGAATTTTATATTACTGTAGTGTAATGCGTGCATGTAGATATATTTCTAATTTGAAATATATTTTTTTTTACAAAGTTATGTTTGCAATTCCAATAGGACCACATTCTGCAGAAAGAAACGAACCCTCAAAATTGTAAAAATAGAGTTAATGCTGCAGTGTTATTTCTGATCCGGTATTCAGTGTTCTGGAGAAAGGAACCAATCCTGTTCCTGCATTTGAATTCCACTTATGGACTAATCAAGAAAACACTGGCAGCAGTTACTGAAACCCTTTTCTGCAGACTGGTACGATGTGGGTTGGTTCCTTTCAGTAGAATGGATAATGTACAAATCCTTTAAGTTGGCTCCTTTTAGCAGGATGAAGCATCGTGGAATCAGCTTTTTGCTGAAAATTATGATATTATGTTTGTTGTGTATTCTTGTGCGAAAGGTGTTTTAGAATAGTTTAAGGCTTAAATTGGCAAAACTTCATTCCTCACACTAGTTTATTGAACCTTGTCGGACTGTAAAGAAAACAACCATCGCAATGTACATATGTTGTCTTTTATACAATATTACAGTATTGTGAAATTTTAATTTTCCTTACCAATTTTTTTCTATTGTTCTATTAAAATTATACGCGGCGCATCCAGAAAGTAAGTTTCCCTATTTATAAAAAAAAAGAACACACACTTTCAGGAAAACAATTATTGGCAACAGGAACAGCAATGTTTCAGCTATTTTTTTTAAAATAGCCACCATCAGAATTGAGACACTTGCCGTATCGTGGGATCAACTTTTGTATCCCTCTGTCGTAGAACTCTGCCGCCTGTGAATGGAACCAGCGTGTGACAGACGTCTTCAGCTCTTCGTCGTTGCCAAAACGCTCACCGGAGGACAGGAATTTCTTGAGGTGCAAGAGAACGTGAAAATCGCTGGGAGCAAGATCAGGACTGTAGGGTGGGTGATCAAACAACTCCCAGCCAAATTCCGTCAAAACAGCTGCTGTGCGCCGAGCCGTATGTGGACGAGCTTTGTCATGGAGGAGCACAACACCTGCAGTAAGCATTCCACGCGTCTTGTTTTGAATGGCACATCGCAATTTTCGCAGTGTTTCACAGTAACGGTCAGCGTTCACTGTTTCACCTCTTGGAAGGAAGTCAATGAGCAGAATGCCCTTCCTGTCCCAGAACACCGTGCACATCACTTTCCGTACCGACTGCACCTGTTTGAATTTCGTCCTGATCGGAGATCCACTATGCCGCCAATGCATTGACTGCTGCTTGGTTTCCGGGGTGAAGTGCGAAATCCAAGTCTCGTCGCACGTGACGATCCTGTCGAGGAACTCGTCGCCGTCAACGTGATACCGTTGCAGAAATGTCAGTGCTGTTCCTAACCGTTGCATTTTGTGTTCGGGTGTCAGGTTTTTCGGCACCCACCTGACACACACTTTTTTGAACAGCAGGTGCTTAGTGACAATCTCATGCAACAAGGATGGCGATATCTGCGGAAGATGGCTGCTCAGCTCCGTAATCGTGAAGCGACGGTTCTCCATGATGCACTGCCGCACCAGCTCAACACGATTATCATTGATGAGGGACGGTCGCCCACTGCGCTCCATCATGGACACTTGGACGATCTTCGGAAAACTGCCTACACCAGCGACGCACCATCTGCTTACTCATGATGTTCGGCTCATAGACCTGACAGAGCTGCCGATGAATTTCAATTGGCGCAATGCTTTGTGCATTAAAGAACTTTATCACCGACCGAACCTCGCAGGCGGCGGGAGAAGGAATAAGAGCTTCCATTTCGGACCACTGCTGCCGGGCTACTGGCACCAGGCAGGACCTGTCCGGCTGGCATATGATTGATACGTCATAGATCTGTTACGCATGCGCAATTGACACGGCTAATTACGTTTACTTTCAAGGGGAAAAAATCGGGAAACTTACTTTCTGGATGCGCCTCTTAGCATATTATAGTCCATTAACCTGTTGTATCCTATACGATACTTAGTCAATTATAGGGTTAATTAATGAGAGGGCAAAGGCTTGTATAAACGTGTACTTTAGAAAATGAAAATAATAAAGTATTATTGAGTTCAGATGTGGATCTTTTGAAGGAGAATATGCTGAAAATTGATATTAAGGAAAGCAAAATTGGTCCATAATCAGTAGGTCTATGTGATAACCTAATTTCTTTGTGGCTGAGTGGTAAACTAATATTCATGCCAAAGTTTCGCGATCAACAACCAATCATAGATCTAATACCTGGTGACGCGAAGTATTTCTACATTGCTTTGACTGCAGACTCACATGTAGAGGACGATGTTACTGGATCATCGGCAAAACTAGATCTTGAAGTTGAGTAAATTATTAATTTTGTAATAAATATAGAACTGTATATGTTTTTTCTTTAATTATTATTATTATTATTATTATTATTATTATTATTATTATTATTATTATTATTATTATTATATTTTCTGTAAAATATTATATATTGTTTGTGGTTTAAAGAAACATTTCAGGAAAATTGCTAGTTATGTTGTTTAGTGAATTCTCCGGAGATAGGTCTGAACCTCACAAGTGATACCAATAAAGCATTACTTATGAGGCAACTAGACCAGGAGATAATGGGATAGGGTGACCAGTTCCTTACCCCCTTCATTGCATACATCGCCGATTAGCTACATATTACACTATTCAAATTTCAGATGTATACAAAGAATTGTTTTTCTTGTGACACATATAGTCAAGTGAGATGTACTGCCTGATAATAGATGTATTTATTTATTTATTCATTTGCTTATTTATTTATCTATTTATTTATTTGTTTATTCAATTATTTATTTATTTACTTATTTATTTACTTATATACTTATTTATTTATTTACTTATTTATTTATGTATTTACTTATTTATTTATTTACTTTTTTATTTAATTATTTATTTATTTATTTACTTGTTTATTTATTTATTTATTTACTTGTCTATCTATCTATCTATCTATCTATCTATCTATCTATCTATCTATCTATCTATCTATCTATCTATCTATCTATCTGTCTGTCTGTCTGTCTGTCTGTCTGTCTGTCTGTCTGTCTGTCTGTCTGTCTGTCTGTCTGTCTGTCTGTCTGTCTGTCTGTCTGTCTGTCTGTCTGTCTGTCTGTCTGTCTGTCTGTCTGTCTGTCTGTCTGTCTATTTATTTATTTATTTATTTATTTATTTTGGTGCTGGTGTAGTTAAGGCCATCAGGCCTTCTCTTCCACCCCAGCCAGAATCTCTATCAGAGGCAATTGCTACATATACGAAATTAATATTATAGTTCAATAATAACTCACGTAATGTGTCTATATTAATATTAAACAAATTACATATACTAATATCATTAATATACATCTTTGTCACTTAAAATATTCAAACAATGGTGCATCAATACAAAAAAATGTGTTGGATCAATTCTTTAGAGTACCATTTGTACCGTATGCCACTTTGCAGAAAGAAACCAAACCACAAAAATATATTATATATTTAAAAATAGAAGGTTTATGAATTCAATATTTGGGTAAAAGATATTCCACGTAATACGAATTTGATAAATACGAGAGTCAACTATATCTATTCATTTATGAATTTTCCTTTAAATTCAACTCAATTTTATTCAACTTTACCATTATGCAAGTCGATTCTTTTCTGCATAATATTGTACATTTGATGACAGAAATGTTTGAAAAATATTGAACTTTGAAAATCAATATTGCAGAAAAATTTGTTTCATATGGAAATCTAGTTTTAATAGTTTGAAATTTCTATTTATTTATTTAACTATCTTGCTAATGAGTACAAATTAAAATTATAAAACAAAAATGTTTCTAGCCACTACCGTAAGAGCCAGGCTCGTGTACGGTGTGGTCTTAGTCAATAATATAACATAAAATTTACAAGGACAGTTTACTAAATACAGTAAGTAACTTAATTCAAACCAATAAATACAACACAAGAGCAAGAATAAGGATGAAAGAGAAAAAAAGAGAAAAAAACACATTTAATATAAATTGACAATCAGATAGAAGTCAGTTATATTCAATAAAAACATGAATATAGTCGACAGAAATAAAAGGTAAAAAAAATACATTTGTTAATATTATATATGATGAATGATTTTATAAATTTCTTTTTTAAAAACTTCAATTTTAAAATATTTAAAATTTGGAAAATGGTTTGTAATTTTATTATAAGGTATTGGGCCGAAACTAGCACCATGTTTAAGAGCTGCACTTGTATGACATTTAGGCTCAATTAATGGGAAAGTAGATTTTCGTCTTCGAGTACGATATTCATGTCGATTAGATTTATTGTAGTTAGACATGGGATTTTTAATTCATTAATTATGAATTCATATTATTATTGTTATTATTATTATTATTATTATTATTATTATTATTATTATTATTATCATTATTATTATTATTGTTATTGTTGTTATTATTATTATTATTATTATTATTATTATTATTATTATTATTATTATTATTATTATTATTATTATTATTATTATTGCTAGAATTTCTTCTTTATCTTCAATCATGTATTACACCTACATCACTCATAATTAGACAGTTTGACGTGTCTTATTTCTTGTGTAATCAATAAAATGTATTCTAAGAGTTCATGTTCATTTTGAATTTTTCGTAACGTTAACCGATAACTCTTTGCCGTATTGGATTAAAGTGTCTTTTCCAATAATAATGTTTGTTTTGTAAAAGATTATACTTATGAAAATCCTGCACAATCATTTCGTTACTTTGTTAAGTTAATCATAAAACTTTAATGCTAGGCCACCTGGAAAATCTCGGAATTCTGTTGCTATGGTTTTTGTAGAGATTCAACTGTCTTAAATGTAGCATAAATGTCTTACAGAAGAATAATAGATTAAATCGTATGATTGTAAATGTACTGTATTTATATTTGTGCAACTCTTGCTCAACAGTGTTTGAACATTTTTCCCCTCCGATGCCTGTAACTTTTCTGCTTACGTGGTTTAAGAAGACAATCTTTGCTCTTTCTTCCCCAGCTTTAAATTACATCATTTCTGATTCACATATGAGCAACAACAGTAGATATTTTATCAACAAATTCCAACAGAGGAGAAATGCTGTTTTTTTAAGCCAGATGCTATCTAGTAGAAGGGATGCAAGCATTTAGGGTGGAAGAGACACAATAGAAGGGGAGTTGTGGAGACTGCCCTACTTCTATAGGATTACCCGCTCCCTCGCTCTTCATCCTTGTTGTCTACTCGATCTCAGGACGCGAAATGTTATGAGATTGTTAAAGTTCATTCTAACCTAGCAAATAACTTGGGACTACAATTCCCTGTTCACTCTCTGCCCGCCTCCATCGCTGTTGACGTTGTTCCAGACAGACAGACAAGCGATGGGATAGGGTACATCTGAGATTTCAGCTAATGCGTGGCTCTGAAACCAAGACGCTGACATGACTGAAGAAAATAAATACCTTCCACTCATTAACTGGAAGTGTCTGTCACATATAATCGAAAAAGTTTTCTGTTCTCTACTAGTTCATCAACTGTTACCGTTGGCTAATGAGAGCATGGTTATTATTCAGCTCACTTCGAACATATTTTATTTTTACAGTATTACTAGGGCTAGGATTTTGATGACCTATAAATGATAAAAAAATGTCCTAAAAACAATGCATTTATGACCTAAAAATCTTTCAAAAATGCCCTTAATAATGTCCTAAAAGTTGATTTTACATTCTAAAATTGCCTTAGTAGGAAAGGAGTTTTGTGCTACTTAATATTTAGACTAGTAATTAAATTCCAGTACCAATATTTAAGTTTATTTAATTTTACATACTTTTTTCTAAGTGGTTCACTTTAATTAATTATTTTACCTGATATAGTGTTCCATGTAGCCCTTCGCAAGGCCACTCTTATACGGAATTAGCAAGTATAGAAGATTTTTTACAATTCATGTTGAGAAATAGTCAGCTAAGCCTCTTTTTATTAACATATATCAAAATATAATTAATTATTTATTCCGTCTTATGGCTTAAGCAGTGATTACATATAGCCTAAAAGAAAACACTGATGTGTTACATCTTATTTAGTCTTTAACTAACGTTTTCGCCCTTTGTAGGGCATCTTCAGGTACCAGATATAACAGATATGATTTTAGATAATTAATTTTATATGATGTCTGTTATATCTCGTATCTGAAGTTGCCCATAAAGGGCGAAAACGTTAGTATTAAGACTAAATAAGATGTAACACATCAGTGTTTTCTTTTAGGCTATATGTAAACACTGCTTAAGCCATAAGACGGAATAAATAATTAATTATATTTTGATATATGTTATTAAGTATAGAGGAGTCTATATTGAAGGGATGGGTGGACTGATCCATTACATGGGGTGTTCTACGTTAAAAGGGCAATATTTGTGTACAAAAGCGATTAAAATAGTATACAAAATAATGGGTATTAGCCACCAGCGTAGCAGCCGATCCGGAGTTGCGCTCGGGCGCGGGTTCGCTTCCCGCTGGGGCTGATTATCTGGTTGGGTTTTTCCGAGGTTTTTACAAACCGTAAGGCAAATGTCAGGTAATCTATGGCGGATCCTCGGCATTATCTTGCCAAATATCATATCACTATCAGCAACTCCATCGATGCTAAATAACCTCGTAGTTGGTACAGCGTCGTTAAATAACAAGTAAAAAATAAAGGATGTTAATGGACAAAATATGTAGACAAAATACCAAAGGAAATAAACGTTATTTTATATTGATAATGGGGATTTGTGGCCAAAAATTAAATGAAAATGACTAAAAAATGTCCGAATAACAAAAATGTCCGAATAACACAAAAGATGCTCTTATGAGTTAATACAGGCAAAAAATGCAAAAAAAGATCCCTAACAAATATGTCTTAAAACACTCAGTTTATCACATGACATATAAATACTAAAGCGGCTATGTTTCTGGCTTACTAGAAAAAAGATGCAATTTCATCAAAATCCTAGCCCTAATTATTACTCTTCGTATTTAAAATTTTTGACTGCAATATGTCTATAAATTCAGTCCAGTACTAGTGTGTCATGCCAGAAAGTCGAGTGACACATTTACAGGCGAATTTTCTTACGCCTGTAATTTCTAAACTTCACGACATATTCCAATGAAGTAAACGGCGATCTACAGATGAAGGATTAATAAATCCAACTTTATCTTCAGTTGAAACAGTTAACGTCATCCAGCGACACGAGGGAGGGGAGAAGTTGAGGTACATATTGGAGGATTGCACGACAGCCGAGAATGCGAAGCGACAGGACGTTCACGGTGATGTCAAACGATTGCTAACCAAAAAGCTACAATCTGAATTGAGCAATAATCAGCATTTCACAAGTTAACTTGGAAAAATTCGCGAGTCAATTTGAGTTGAGAGAAAAAATTTACGTCAAGGCATTGCAACGCAAATTAAAGCTGATGTATAGGAAGCGGGTAACAAACGATAGAGTAAGATGGTTGCTATAGTAACGGACAAGTTCACTCTTAATGCATACAACATGGCTACTCCCAAGTGAAGCAGTAATTAGGAGAGGGAGAGACCGATTTATTAGCGAAGTGATATCTCCATATTTTTATTACATGTATTCGCGGGGATGTTCTGGCGACTTCGTTAGAATTAGCTTCCTCACACAGGTGTTTCGTCACTTGTCAGCATCGGACAGATTTAGGGCCACCTTGAGCGGGGTTTCGTATAGACACGATGAAGCATAAAAGCCGGAGTCGGACTAGACCCGTGGGAAAGATACTGCCAAGCTTGGGTTTTCCAAAGAACGGGTATTCTTGTGAGATATACAAACTAATTAGATGTTATGGGAAATCCAAAGTTTAAATTTAGAGATGACATATTTCGCGCCCTATAAGAAGAGATCTTGGTCCAGCTTATGAGGTCACTTTGGACCAATAGGGAATAGATTTTAGGCCAGTTAGTGACGTAGTTTTTAACCAATAGAATAGTTAGTTTTAGCGTAGGATAGGTTTTTATAAATAAGGGTGACGGGGAGCGGAGATCATCAAGACGACTACTATTCCGCCGCGGAGCGGAGATCATAAAAACGAGTTCGCATCGTGTCGGCGGCCCTACATACAGGGCACAATAACTACTTCGTTTGGGGTCGACGTCTACTATTCCGCTTCGGAGCGGAGATCATCAAAACAACTTTACATCGTGTCGGCGGCCCTACATACAGGGCAGAATAACTAATTCGTTTGGTGTCGACAGGACTACTATTTCGCTTCGTGTCATAGTGTACCGGACAGAGTATTGAATTTGTAGTATCGGATAGAGCTTATTCAGAGCCGCCATAGAGTCGATACAAAAGGCGACCAACGATTGAATTATATGTCAGCCGGAAATACATATTCTAGGGTTTACCAAGTGGATACGACAATAAACTTATAGTTTTGAAGTTTACGCTGCCTTTTATTTAAGTAGCCGGCTTGGTATTATTCCCGACATCAACCTACACCACAACCGTACCTCGGCTACCCTGAGTGAATCTCACGCAACATCGAGACGCACCCACCCTCAAATGGCGCCCAACGTGTGGTCACAATAACCACTCACCCTCAAACGGCGTCCAACGTGGGAACTCAATAACGACATCCACCCTCAAATGGCGCCCAACGTGGGGCCCCAACAACGACACCACCCACAAATGGCGCTTTCCAACGTGGGGCTCGAAGGAAGACAGCTGTTCCAGTGACCGGCCCCGGGTGCGAACACAGCACCAAACAACGAGGAGGACCGGACGGAGCAGTTCAGCCCTGCATAGCCGAGGAACGACGCTGGAAGGCGGGAACAGAACCAAGCCGTCGCGACATCACGACAACACTAGAGAAGACAACACGGGGACCACCAGAGAAGGCGACTCGGAGAGGCTGTGGCAAGTATGAATAGAAGACGTACAAATGTGTATATATGTATATGATATTTTGGGGGAATAATTATAAAGTGTATATGTTTCAATTTCTGGTGTGATATTTCGGGTGTATATATATATATATGTATTTTTTTTTTGTGTGATATTTTGGGGGAAAGAGTGAAATAAGTGTATTGCGTAATTTGTTGGAAGTGAGTCGAGTGCAAATACAGGCCTAGTTAGATTATTATTGGGAAAGCAAGCGTCGGATAGATGACAGAGTGGCGTATAGATGATACTACGTAGCCATAGGAGTAAAGTAGTTAGGAAAATACGAGAAAGACGAGGAAATAGAAACAAGGGAACCATGGAGCAAAGGAAGGACGAGGAAATTATGGAAATTAGGGAGGAGGTCGAGAATAACGCAGGACAAGAAATAGAGAGAGAGCGAACGGTGGAAAAGCAACAGAGTAGAGACCGCGGCAAAGGGGAAATGACGCTAGAGCAGTTGTGGGAGCAGATGAGACACTTCATGGAAAATAATTCAAGGGAAAGTAGAGAACAAATAAAACAAATGGAAACTAAATTAGAGAATAACTCAAGGGAAAGTAGAGAGCAGATTCTGAGGGAAAGTAAAGAACAAATAAAACAAATGGAAACTAAATTAGAGAATAACTCAAGGGAAAGTAGAGAGCAGATTCTGAGGGAAAGTAAAGAACAAATAAAACAAATGGAAACTAAATTAGAAAATGACTCAAGGGAAAGTAGAGAGCAGATTCTGAGGGAAAGTAGAGAACAAATAAAACAAATGGAAAATAGATTGGGGGAAAGTTCGAGAGAGATTAGAGATCATATTGCAAAATTAGCGGAAAGAGGAAACAAGATGGAGGACAAAATAGAGAAGCTAGAGGGGAAATTAACCGAGAATGGAATCGGAATGGAGAACCAATTGAAGATAGCTATGGATAGGATGTCAGAAAGTATGAAGGATTTAGAAGTTAGAGTTAGAGATAGCGCTACCAGAGAGAATAGCGATTTAAAATCAGCTGTGGAGGAAACGATAGTGGAAAAGGTTCGGGAAATTCAGAATTCGGTGGAAGAGAAAATAGGTGAGATGGATCAGGAAGTGGACGGTCTCAAGCGAGCCATAAAGAATAAAGAAAGGGCGGATAACGAATGTTTGGAAGAATTAAGAAGTAAACTAAACTCAATAAACGACGTACTAAATGGGGGTAGTCCCGCAAATTTAAGCGGACATAGCAGCTCGGACCGTGCAGTTTCTAGACAAGAGGGCACAAGTGAGAGCCCGGCATCAGGTAGCAACATAAATGTAAGACATGTTAACAATAGTGTTGGTGAGGAATGTCAGACCTCACGGGATGATGTGCGTAGTGAGTTGATAAATGTAAACGACAAGGCATATTTAGGCCGTCCCCAGTACCCCACTCACATTTTGAATGAAATTGGTTACCCTATTTTTGATGAGGTTGAATTTTCAAACCCACATAACTACATAAGTGAGCTAGAAACGTACTTTAGAGTAAGAGGGGTGCCGGATGACTTAAAAATGACTGTCGTACGAAAGAGCCTAAAGAGCCGACCACTCAACTGGGCGCTAGTGGCCCTAGGGGATAATGTCACTTATGAGGAATTCAGAGAAAAATTTTCGGAGAGATACTGGGGACAAAGACAACAACAAAGAATTAGGAAGGAAATTAATCAGAGCAGGTTCGACGCGGGAAGAGGCGTCTCTATGATAGACTATTTTCTTGAAATTGTTAAGAAAGGGAAAAGCCTCAATCCACCAATACCGGATTCAGAGCTGATCCAAACTGTGATTTCGCAGTATCCCGAGAACATCAGATATAATCTGATTGTAGCAGGGCCCCGAGACTTCGGGGAAACAATAGATCTATTGACTGCGCTGGACGGTTCGGACGCCACGCACTATGAATGTAGTGGACAGGCAGATTATGAACATGGTAAAGGAAAGGGTTCAAGCCCCACCGACCAGAAAGCGGGGAAGGGGGCAAGTACGGCCTTTTCATCCCCAAGGACAGGAGCCCAAAATCAGAGTAACTGGGGTGGTGACAGGAGCCCCAACAACGCACATAGTCGGTACCATAATGGCCATAACGGAGGGAAAAGTCCCAACAGGGAAAGAAGGATTGACCCGCCCTTTGGGGGCCCTTACAATAATATTAGGTACAACCAGAGTAGTCATAACAGGATGAGAAACGATAGAGGAGGTGTTGGTCCCGTGCGTAGGGTTAACCACATACGATGGTACACGGGAAGACAAGAAAATGGAAATAATAGGCTTAGAACCCAACCACACTGGCTTAGGAACAGAAATTACAGACAGGGATTCTGGCAGCCTAATTTTAGCAGGGGACCGCAAAATCGAGGCGATTGGAGGAGACAAGAGCAAGAGAGAGGCAGACGAGACGTCCTACAAGAAATGGCCTCACAAGGGTGCAATAGGCCCCCTACACCGTGTAACGTGGGACAAAGTAGGAATAGAGATATGAACGGACGTCAGCAAAGTCCGGTCAGGACGAATATGGGCCGGGAGCCTATAAATTGTAGAAATAGAGACGAGGTAGCAGTGGAACCGACTGCGTCACACTCGGGAAACTGCTAGACAGAAGTCTCAAGGGTTCGGAGATTTCTGTAGCTAAGTGCAATAAGTCACTATCAAAAGAATCCACCAACGCGGTAAGCGTAAAGAGACAGAGCGAGATTACTAACCCAGAGTTAGAAAATAATGGGAGTTATGTATTGCCTTATATAGATGCTAAAATATTTGGGACAAAGTGTTGTGTGTTGTTGGACTCGGGCTCCACAAATAATGTATGCAGCTTGGAATTTTTTCAAAAGGTTAGGGATTCAGGAATAAAACTGCAAACGTTACCCATATGTTCACTGTACTGTGCAGGCGCCCTAAGCAAGAAGAAGGAAAAGGTAAAATATCAAGTATGGTTCGAGTTAGAGTGCGGAGACGTGAAATTAAATGCTATTTTTCTTGTGATACAAAGGTTGACTACCGACATCATTATTGGAGTAGAAAGCTTCTATGAATGGCTCGCGCTATTAGATTTCAGGGAAAACAGACTAGGGGTTACGGCAGGTAACGGCAGTGTAGGCCATGTCCCATTCAGTAACAATAGCGCTAGATCGGAGTTAGATGAGAGAACCGCGGGAGAGATAGAATTACAGGAAGAGTTATTTTTCGTAGAGCATCTCAAAATTTGTAAGAATGTAATTATAGAGGTTAATCCGTGGGAAGGTAACGAGGTAACTAGGGGAGTGTGTCAAGTAGACTGCGGAGAATGCGAGTTGTGTATCGGCGAATTAGTCCAGGCGAGACAAATAGGACGTAATCTCATTAGCGGTAGGGCCAGATATTGTAATGAGAGTTCGCCGGGCGATCTTAGACAGGTAGACGCGTATAACAATAGGAAGACAGATACTTTAGAAGTAGTGAGAGATAAAGTTAACCAGGCACACGGCCTGAGTGAGAGTGAAAGAAAACGCTTAATGGATGTTGTAGGTAGCCATTTAAATGTCTTTTCAGACGCGCCGGGTCTGTGTAGAGTGTATACACACAAAATTAAGGTGGTAGGAATGGAGGAATTTCGGCATAAATGTAGACCCATCCCCCTATCTTTAAGGGATCAGGCAGACGAAGTCATAAATGATATGTTAAAAGACGGAGTTATAGAAGTATCGGACTCGCCTTACGTAAATGCATTGTGCTGGGTTAGGAAGCCCAATGGAAGCTTAAGAGTAACGATCGATGCCCGACACGTTAACTCGTTTTCAGTTAAAGATAATTTCAGGACGGAGTCAGTGGACACTTTGTTAGGCCGTATCAGTGACTGTTCTATATTCACTAGTTTGGACTTGACCAGTTCGTATTGGCAGATTCCGCTGGACGAGGACTCGAGAAAATTCACAGCGTTCCTACATAACGGGAAAGTTTATCAGTATACCCGATGCCCATTCGGCATCGCGAGTTCTGGATCTGCGCTACTAAGGGCACTTGACATAATTTTTGGTGATTCAACGAAAGGTTTTCTGGCACAGTACATTGACGATTTTCTTATATATGGCCATAATGTGGATAGGCATATTAGGGATATTGATTTTGTACTTACTAAATTGAGAGAGGCTGGTATGACAGTCAAGCTGGGGAAAACAGCATTTTTTAAAGCTGAGACAGTTTTCCTGGGTTACGTAATTTCGTCTGACGGAATTAGACCGGACCAAGAGAGAATTCAGAGCATTTCGAGGATCCCGCCGCCGCGGAACCGGAAACAGGTTCGTAGATATCTAGGTATCCTACAATACAGAATCGGTTTCTCGTCAATTATGCTAAGCATGTAGCCCCACTCAGAGCATTGTTGAAGAAGGATACACCCTTCAGGTGGGGGTCGGCAGAGCAGGAAGCATTCGATCGAACGAAACTGCTTTTTGCCGACTCAATTCTGTTGGAAAGGCCTAACGACAGCCTACCTTTTCAGATTTATACGGATGCGTCTTCATATGGATATGGAGCAATTCTATGTCAGACGGATGAAGATAATAAGCGACATGTGATTGCCACAGCTTCTAGGGGACTGTCGCGTACCGAAAGCAACGCATCAATCACGGAACTAGAGATTTCTGCTGTGTACTTCGCACTACAGAAGTTCCGTCAGTATATCTTTAATAGGCAGATCATCATATTTACTGACCATGTAAGCCTAGCGTTTCTGAGTAGATGCAAATTGACGAACTCTAGAATATCTAGATATGTGCACGAGATTTTGGCTCATGATGTGACGATCAGACATATTCCGGGGGCAGACAATATCTTTGGTGATTGTCTCTCTCGTTTGAATTCCAAATCGGGGCTACCGGAAACTATCACCGCCCCCGCGTACGAAATTGCCGTGATGAAAATTGATTCCACGAGGAATGGAGCTCTGACGGGAAAATTTCGGAAAATTGCAGATTTGCAGCAGGAGGATTCCACGATAAGGGCCTTAATGGACAAAGCTAGAGAAATCTCACAGGTGAAAGACGAAGTGTATGGATTGCGCTCTGGTATCTTGTATAAATTGCATGGTAGGGATATCCAGAAGTGGAAGATATACATACCTGCGAGTATGGAGAATGAACTTATAAATAACTTTCACCTATCTATGTGTCACTCTGGGAGTGATAGGATCATTTTAACTATGTCAGAATCATTTTATATTAAGCAACTGTCAAAGAAGGTTAGAAGGGTAATATCTCGTTGCGAGGTCTGCCAGAGGGCGAAACCTCTAAATGTAAGGTATGACAATGTACCACAGGTCATTATCAGGGGTAAAAAGAATGAACTTGTAGCAGTGGACGAACACGGTCCAATGCCCACATCGTCCTTCGGACACAGGTACATATTTGTTACGTACGATGTCTTCACAAAATTTGTAAAGATTTACCCTTTAAGAAATATCTCTAGTAAATTGTGTGCTGACAAGCTGGTTAGAGACTACATACCGACTTACGGTCCGGTAACAGCGGTGCTCAGTGACAATGTGTCGGTACATAAATCGAAAGTGTTTTGCAAAAGGCTGGAAGATGCGGGCGTGAAGCTGTACAATTGCTCCGCATACTTTCCCAGCGGTAATCCCTGCGAAAGAGCGCTTAGGGATATATCATTGTACCTCCGTATTCTGTGTCACCGAAACCATAAGGACTGGTTTAGGCAATGTGAGGTGATTGAGAGAGTCATGAACCACTCTATCAATCCAACGACCGGAATAGCTCCGATCAAACTTATGTTAGGGATCGATCCCGATCCCATGATAAAGAGTTTGCCGCAGGCAATACAGGAGGGTGAGCCTCCTAGTGCGGAATTACTGTGTAAACTAGCTTTCGACCGAATCAGGAAAAAGGCTGAGTATAGACTCGGTAAAGTTAAAAGATATCGCCACAAATGGGAGCCCTCACCCGGCGATTTGGTATTGCTAAGGGACGTGAAGTTATCTTCCGCCCTTAGAGGACGTTACTCACGCATGGAGTTACTGTACAAGGGGCCCTACGAAATTAAGAGTAAATACGGAGACCATACTTTCGAATTGGTAGAAAGGGGAAAAAGTAAACCTGTTGGTAGGTACCACAAGCAACTCTTGCGGCCTTTCAAACAGGAGAGGCTAGGAGGCAGGAATGAGAAAGAGTAGGATGGTTAGTCTCACGCGTACAGCTAGGTGCACCTGTACAGGGCGGCTGGTACAACCAAGCACGCAGAGTGTGTAACTGATCAATGAATAAACAATTGTAAATATGTGAATGAATGGTATTGTACATATGTAAATGTGGATATAAATTGTACATTGTTGTGCTTATTGTGTGAGAGTTGTGTACATAGAAAGGCTTGTGAAGATATATGTAATATTTATTGTAATTGTTTGTAGTGACATTGTAATCTCACTGTATTGTAAATAATGTGTTACCGGCTGATCGCGTGGGGGAACTATGAGGCTAGTTATAGGCAGAAAGCGGGGACATCTCATAACATTGGAAACTCTTTCGGGAATTTCCAATGGTTATGTAGATGGGCATTTGAAGCAGTAATTAGGAGAGGGAGAGACCGATTTATTAGCGAAGTGATATCTCCATATTTTTATTACATGTATTCGCGGGGATGTTCTGGCGACTTCGTTAGAATTAGCTTCCTCACACAGGTGTTTCGTCACTTGTCAGCATCGGACAGATTTAGGGCCACCTTGAGCGGGGTTTCGTATAGACACGATGAAGCATAAAAGCCGGAGTCGGACTAGACCCGTGGGAAAGATACTGCCAAGCTTGGGTTTTCCAAAGAACGGGTATTCTTGTGAGATATACAAACTAATTAGATGTTATGGGAAATCCAAAGTTTAAATTTAGAGATGACATATTTCGCGCCCTATAAGAAGAGATCTTGGTCCAGCTTATGAGGTCACTTTGGACCAATAGGGAATAGATTTTAGGCCAGTTAGTGACGTAGTTTTTAACCAATAGAATAGTTAGTTTTAGCGTAGGATAGGTTTTTATAAATAAGGGTGACGGGGAGCGGAGATCATCAAGACGACTACTATTCCGCCGCGGAGCGGAGATCATAAAAACGAGTTCGCATCGTGTCGGCGGCCCTACATACAGGGCACAATAACTACTTCGTTTGGGGTCGACGTCTACTATTCCGCTTCGGAGCGGAGATCATCAAAACAACTTTACATCGTGTCGGCGGCCCTACATACAGGGCAGAATAACTACTTCGTTTGGTGTCGACAGGACTACTATTTCGCTTCGTGTCATAGTGTACCGGACAGAGTATTGAATTTGTAGTATCGGATAGAGCTTATTCAGAGCCGCCATAGAGTCGATACAAAAGGCGACCAACGATTGAATTATATGTCAGCCGGAAATACATATTCTAGGGTTTACCAAGTGGATACGACAATAAACTTATAGTTTTGAAGTTTACGCTGCCTTTTATTTAAGTAGCCGGCTTGGTATTATTCCCGACATCAACCTACACCACAACCGTACCTCGGCTACCCTGAGTGAATCTCACGCAACATCGAGACGCACCCACCCTCAAATGGCGCCCAACGTGTGGTCACAATAACCACTCACCCTCAAACGGCGTCCAACGTGGGAACTCAATAACGACATCCACCCTCAAATGGTGCCCAACGTGGGGCCCCAACAACGACACCACCCACACAAGTCTCAGCACATATACCGAATTTTTAGGGTATCTGGAAAGAAGAGATGTTTATTGTCATTGCTGACGTTTACCTTAACAATATTCTATCAGCGTTCAATTCATACATAAACTTTGCGACTGTCTTCGATACAGCCTACCCCGATATTTTTGCTGTTTAAGATCCTTTGAAGAAACATAAAATGCATCACCGTCTTTGGATACTAGTAACTTAGTTCCTTTGGCATAGGCTATTCATAGAAACATGTGTTACGTAAATTAAAGAATAGAATAATCTATCCTATTTTATTCACAAAATAAAATTGTAGGCTACATTGTTTATACAATAATTTCAAGGAAAAATTCTTACGAGGCCGGGTATCGATCCCGGGACCCTAAGCGAAGGGTGCCGGGATCTATACCCGGCCCCGGAACAATTTTTCCTTGAAATTATTCAAACCTGCTTTACAGGGAGCTACTACCTGAAAGCCGGATTTGTTTATACAATAACTCAAGAACTTGTAAAAGTTTTCCTAATTGTACAGTCTGAAAGCCGCTTACTAAGGCTAAACCGTTAAAGATTGATCGGGACATGTTCCTAGTGAAATACGTTGATAAAATAATGTTACCTTTTTAAAAATGCAATCCGTTTTGATCCATCTCTTACGGTTTAGGAGTTAGGATCGTGTTTGTGGGATATATTATTCTGGTATTTATTCTTGTTCTTTGGGTTATTCTCGTGAATATTTATTATTATTTTTGCATTTTGTTTGATTTACGCTACTGAACACGAAGCAATAACCTTAACAACTGCAAGTGTGTAGTCTCGCACAAACATTTCTACTTATGAATAACATTGATACAGTGCGGACAATTTAAAAGTCCCGAAGCATTGCTGGGCCGATCGGCGGACAGAGCCCCATGCAATCGCTGACATTCCCCTCCATGAAAGTGCGACACTCTTCCCGCCTGCAGACGTGAGTGAGATATCATTGGATTAGGACAGTTGTGTTGTACAGTCGTGAGTGACATTTCATTAGAGAGTACATTGGTGTTGTGCAGTGTTGAGATATTCACTGCGTCATCATATATTTGTCTTTATGACGTACATAAAATAGCCTACACAAAGTTATGTGACATCAAGAGAGGCATTTAGACGTAGATTTCCTGGTAGTCCAGTTGCAACATGTAAAACAATATTAAAGTCAATAGATAATTTTAGTAAAACATGTACTATCTGACTCACGGGAAAATAGAAAGGAAGAAGAAAACTTATTTTCATTTATATTTGCTATCCTCACCTATATTTGCTATTCTTTCGTTTTTTTTAACCGTTCAAGTCCTTTCATTTCCTTTCTTTTTTGTACTTCACTTTTCTTTTATTTCCTTTTTGTTGATTTGTATTTTACGCCTTCGTTTTGTTTACCTTTATTTTTCTCTCCTTTGCATTCCTTGCCTTCTTTGCTCTACTTATATTTGCTTTTACTTGCTCTACTATTCTCTGTTTTGCCAGTTCCAAAATGAAAAGCAATACTAAAGTCAATGGATAAGTTTAGTAGAACATATACTATGACTGACGGGAAAAGAAAACGTAGTTTCATTTCTATTTGCTATCCTCACCTATATTTGTTATTACTTTACCTTCTTTTGCTTTCCTTTACGTTACTTTTCCTTGCTTTCTTTCTTCATTCTTTTTGCTTCACTTTGCATCATCTTTCTTTGTTTTATTTCCTTTACCCTTTTTCGCGTTTTTTTCCTTTGCATTTCTTTGCTTTTCTATCCATTACCTTTCTTTGCTCTGAATTTCTCTTTTTTGTTTTAGCTTTCTTCGTGTTTCTTTACTTTACATTTCTTCCCTTTTTTCCTTTACCATTCTTTGATGTACATTGTTTTGCATTCCGTCTCTCTTCTTTAGATTACTCTTCTTTGCTATACATTTCTTTTCTTGCATTCCTTTGATTTTAATTTCTCTACCTTTCTTTGCTTTACTTTCTTTTGCATTGTTTCCCTTTTCTTTACTTTATTCTTCTTTGCTATGAATTCCTTTACTTCATATGTCTTTGTTTTTCTTTGCTTTACCTTTCACTGCTTTACTTTAGTTTGCATTTCTTCGCTTTTCTGTACTTTACTCTTTTCTCTTTCTTTTCTTTACTTTGTTTTTCATTAGTTCGCTCATCTTTACTTAATCCTACTTTGCTATGCATTTCTTTTCTTTGCATTCCTTTGACTCTCTTTTCTTTACCTTTCATTGCTTTACTTTGTTCTGCATTCCTTTGATTTTCTTTGCTAAACATTCCTTTCCTTTGCATTCCTTTTTCTCCTTTGTTTAGCATTCTTTCCTAATTTTTGCTTAGCAATCTTCGCTTTCTTTTCTTTGCTTTCTTTGCTCTGCATTCCACTGCTTCCTATTTCTTTTATTTATTTGTTTTTACCTTCCTCTACTTTTCTTTGCTTCAACTTCCTTTTATTTGCTTAACATCCCTTTCTTTCTCTGCATTATTTCGTTTTTCTCCATATCCTTCCTCAAACCTTCTCACCCTCCCTTCACAGGTCTCTTCACTTGGTATGTAAGAAAGTAACAAATTGTAAAGCTTCTTGGTACGGTTGACAGTTGTTGATCTAACTATATAAATCCAACATCAGCTTTACATTCACTTTACTCACTAAAGCTTCATGTTGAAATGTTTATATTTCTGTAAAGCGCTTTATCCTCAATATGTTATTTCTTGTTACAGAGTGAAAACACCTGCAGACCACAGCAACGCTCCTCCCCGGGCGCATTACATAGACTGAGGTAGGAAACAAGAAAATTAGCTATTTTTAATTAATTCACAAATGCTTTTGTGCGAGATCGTGCGTATTTGCTTGTTTTCCGCACAGAACCAATACGCGGTAAGTGTGAAATACCACATTCAGTATTCCCAACGTAACACACATAACAATTTCCCTCTTCTTACCGCTTAAGCGCGACATTCATTTTACTGCTTTAGGCTTTTAACATATTATTTTTAGAGACGTTTAACATAGTAATAATTATAAATTGGAAACTTACCAGTGTAATTTCACCTAAATTGCACTGTTAGTTATTGTTTTTAAATATTTGCAAAAATTAAGTAAACTCTAAATCATTACATAACCTTACCGTTTGTTTTAAGTTCGCATTTTTTTTTAGACTCGGGGAAAAAAAGACAGACGTATATCACGGCCTGCTGGAGTATAGTAAACACAGAAAACATTTTAAAGCAACAATGTTGAAGATAGATATTTTTGTTTTGCAAATTTGCTGTCATTGAACAGAAACCAAGATAGAGATTTCATTGCAACTAATTAGAAATTCCGTCGACGCCTGTGGAGTAACGGTTATCACGTCTAGCCACGAAACCAGGTGGCCCGGGTTCGATTCCCGGTTGGGACAAGTTACCTGGTTGAGGTTTTTTCCGGTGTTTTCCCTCAATCCAATATGAGCAAATGCTGGTTAACTTACGGTGTTGGACCCCGGACTCATTTCACCGGCATTATCACCTTCATCTCATTCAGACGCTAAATAACCAAAGGTGTTGATAAAGTGTCGTAAAATAACCTACTAAAAAAAATTAGAAATTCCTCTTTCAGATATGTAATAAAGGATCTTCGAACAAAATAATGTATGATTCAGGAGCGGTATGTTTTCTTTCAATTATCGGAAATTAAAAAAGCTCAACTACGTTTCGCTTTTTTAAACTTTTACTCGAATTTGAAAACTTCAACATACCGCTCTTGTAACGCATATTACTATTATCACACGTAACATACTTTCTTAATTTCGTCTATCGTTTATATCATTTTTTGTTTTCTTTACCTAAGACAACGAGAGATTTGATATATGATATCTATTGAAACAAATTAGATAGAAGATATAAGAATCAGGGACACCCGTATGAGCAAAGCTAGTATTCCGATGTAGTTCTATCTGCATACAAGAAATACAAAATTTAATACACAGAAATATACAGGGCTTTCATTTGAAAACTTCCCAGTCTAAATAACTAATCATTTAAATTGAATTCAGTTTAAACAAAAAACACGTCAATTTAGATATTGAGGGGGAAGTCTGAAACCAGGCTTAATTGCATTTTGGATTTCACCCCCAACCCCAGCCTCCCCCAATTTGAAATTTCAAATGGCACCCCTATATTTCAGTTGTTACCCTTAACAACACGCTAATCCCTTATTCATCCATCGTAAAAAATCTTCGCTTCTTTTTTGATAATAATCTAAGTTAGAATTTTTAAGTTAAAGAAACGATAAAAAAAATCTGTTCCTCCATTCACTGTTTGAGTCGCTTGAGAAACTTCTTGCCCCAGCAATTAAAACTTACCCTAGTACAAACCCTAGTAATGCCGCACTTCGATTATTGTGACGTTTTGTTAAGTGACCTAAGTTCTGAACTGTCAGTCAAGTTACAGCGAGCTCAGAATATGTGCGTCAGATACGTGTGCAACATCCGACGATATGATCACATATCACCGTCCTTCGCAAGTCTTTCGTGGCTCCGACTTAGGCTAAAGAACGCAGAACTTTACATTCTTTGTCTTTACTCTTTCGAATTCTGCACACCTTAACACCAAATTACCTTTCGTCTCGTTTCTCTTATCTATACTCTAACCACGACGTAAATACCAGATCACTTATCTGTGGCACGCTAAGTATACCTCTTCATAGAACATCTTGTTATTCATAATCTTTTACAGTATCCACCTCGCGTCAATGGAATTCCTTGTCACAAAGTATTAGGGGCTGCAAGACAATAAACACCTTTAAGAACTTCTTAAAAGATAACCTTATTAGCATTTCACTCCAATCATATTGATTTAAACTATCACTGACTACATTGTTACTTCTTTCTTTTAGACATCATCCTGATTGTGCTGTACTTTCAAAATTGTCTCATAATAATCTCTTTCTATTATCTAATATTATTTGAAATATATTAACAACATTCTATGTATTTTAGCTTAATTCTGCTACACAGTTTATTTCAGTGTTTAATTAATAGTTCATAGTATTTTGTTGTTTAATTCGTAAATAACTCTTGTATACATGTAACTCTAATCTAAATCAAATTGTTGAATTCTTTGTAAGTTCATGCATATGTATATACTCTTTTTGCTGGTTGAGTGGAAGAGAAGGCCTTACGGCCTTAACTCTGCCAGCTAAAATAAATCATTATTATTATTATTATTATTATTATTATTATATTTTTATACGTAAATATGAAACAGTATTTAAGTGTTTTGTTTTCGCATCTTTTGTTTTCTGTCGTCGCCTGACAACGTGGATTGTTGTTATTGTTGATTAGAGCTGAAGAGAATAAAGCTATAAAAACTTATTGAGAATTTCATGTAATAGTTGTGTTTGTGTATTAAATTATTTTAAAATAGTGTATACTCTTAAAGAGAGAACATAAATCATCCTTATTGATTAAATTTAGGAAATTACACAAAATAAGCTGTGTTTTCATCCTAAAATCAAATGATAATAACAAAAATACAGGTTGCCAAGTGAGTGCCATGTTGTGAGAGGAATGGCAACGCATTCCAGTGGATATCCTACACAAACTAGTGGAGAGCATGCCTCACAGGGTGGCTGCTGATATAGCAACAAGAGGTGGTACCACGAGGTTCTAAAGGGGCAAAAAACAGTGTCCAATTACTTTTTGGTAGATAGTGTATTATAACAGTCCCTGAAGCGTGTCATAATGGCATTTCTCATTCATACATATTTACAGCTAGAATTCTCAACATTCACTTACAACTTTTCTTTAGAGGAAAATGAAGCTGACACTATTCGGAGTAAAAGGAAAATTTAAAAATTTCTGTGTTTTTATTCATTCAAGAACAATAAGAAAAGTGAGCTAGTATCACATCAAAGTTTCTTCAAGGAACAAAACTGCCTTTTCTATTAATACACTTATTAGGTTGGTAATGATTTTTTTTTAATTTTATTCAGTGTTGCTCCTTAAACAGCATAAAATGTACTTCCATAATCGCAGTTTTAAGCATATTTAAACTGGACCTTTGATACATTTTAAAGTTTGTATCAAATTAGCCCGACTTTTTTTTACTGTATCACATTAACCCTACTTTACCGTATACGTAGCCAAGTGAAAAAACACACAAATCTATACTAATAATAAATCTGTAGCCGAAATTTTTCTGGTAATTTTCGATTTTCCAAAAATAATTGGTCCTAACATATATAATTAACCACCCTGAAACCGAAAATCACTTTTTTTTTATTTTTGTTTGTATGTCTGTCTGTCTGTCTCTCTGTCTGTCTGGCTGTCTGTCTGTCTGTCTGTATGTTTGTTACCTTTTCACGCAATAATGGCTGAACGGATTTCGATGAAACTTGGAATATAAATTAAGTTCGTTGTAACTTAGATTATAGGCTATATGGCATTCAAAATACATTATTTAAAAGGGGGTTATAAGGGGGCCTGAATTAAATAAATCGAAATATCTCGCTTATTATTGATTTTTATGAAAAATGTTACATAACAAACATTTCTTTAAAAACCATTTCCGATAAGTTTTAGTCTTTGAAAAATTTTGATAGGACTGATATTTAATGAGATAAATGAGTTTTAAAATTAAAATAACTGCCATCTAAGGCCGTGTAATGAAATAAACAAATGACTTCGTCTATAAGGGGCCTTGGTCAAAAACAATCGAAAGCTATGAATCATAGCCTACAGAAAATGTTTCTGTGTTCGTATGAAGCAATATCGGAAGCTAAATTAACCGATTTGTATAATTAATTATTATTTCACCATTGGAAAGTGTAGTTTCTCTGTATGGACATAATGCTATAATGTTATTACAGTAACTTGTGAGTGAATCGAGGATAGGTAAGATTAAAATAGCTTCTTATGCACAGAAAACTTGATAGGCTATTCTGTGTATTCGTTTCCTGTATTTCTTAAAATAATGTTTATCTCAGAGAATTAACGACCAACGAGAGTGTATTCATTTAGTATGCAGTAATATGTTAGCTTAGCATTTCATTATTTTATAATCCAAATTTTAACTATGCTCAATTGAATCGAGCTAAAATACATAAAATACATATGCATTAAATGCAATGCAAAAAATTTGGGTAATGAGCCAAGCAGATTATATTGCCCTGTTGTAAAATAAAATTTGTTCCTCCTGAGATTCAAGAGCCCCCATAACAAATTGAAAACTTACTTATCGGAGTACATCTGTTATCAACACACTTTTTTATATAATATAATATAATATAATATAATATAATATAATATAATATAATATAATATAATATAATATAATATAATATAATTTAAGTTATTTGAAGGGTTCAGAACCATAGTGGGCCAAGCGCCATTTACTGAATACGTAGAAAACAAGGGTTAAAATTAAGTTATTACCATAATTCATTGGAAACCTATAACAAGTAAAATAAAGTATACACATTAAATCTAAATGATGTCAATGTTCATTGAACTATGGATGCATGTAATAAAAATTAAGAAACATGTTAAAGGAATTGTCATTGCACTAAATGAGTGCTCTGTGGACCAAAATGATTCCGTTTTAATTATTTAAATATAATTTAAATTAAGTAACATATTAAACGATTTAGCCTTCTATCAAACACGAATATTCCCTGGATCAAATGTCCTATTTTAATTATGTAATTACTTTATATTTATTTCTAACGGGTGCAGCGGAGCGCACGGGTACGGCTAGTACAAAATAAAGAAGTGTTGTCTGTATCTTGAAAATCTGACTTCTACAAAGAAGCACAAACATAATCATTCTAGATTAACTTCACCACCAAGGCAGCTGAAAACTGATTGAATGTGAGTCTTCATACACACATACGAATACAAAGCAAGACCCACTTTTTTCATTTTATTTATGTGAAAATACTTAACTCCGTCTTAATATTAAAGCCAAGATTTTCAGCGTCAATAGCTGTAAAGAGTTGTTGTATAAGACTGTCTTTTTCCTCGTCTCCTAGCTCCATCATTTCGCGTCGGTTGGCAACTGCGGACGACCAAAATCTAATCGTCATGACAGGCTGGTCGCACATTAACATGGGCAGAGCGTGTCTAGTCGAGGATTTGCAAGGGACGAGGTAGAGTCCCTGAGATGCATCGACCCTTATATATTCATAATGCACTCTCCTGCCATCTAGACGGAGGGTCGTGATTAATTGCCTGTGGGCTCTTGTGCTTTGTGCGTGACTGATCGTCTGTTATAATGCGAAATAATGCAATATTATGAGAAAACAGAGCCTTCATTCTGTACACGTGCCTTCAAATCCCGGAGCAGGCTATACGAAACGTTAGTTCCACAAAAACCAAGCTTGTCAGAGTCAATAATTATATCCATTCTCAATAATAATAATAATAATAATAATAATAATAATAATAATAATAATAATAATAATAATAATACTTACAAATGGCTTTTAACGAACCCGCAGGTTCATTGCCGCCCTCACATAAGCACTCCATTGGTCCTTATCCTGAGCAAGGTTAATCCATTCTCTATCATCATATCCCACCTCCCTCAAATCCATTTTAATATTATCTTCCCATCTACGTCTCGGCCTCCCCAAAGGTCTTTTTCTCTCCGGTCTCCCAACTAACACTCTATATGCATTTCTGGATTCGTCCATACGTGCTACATGCCTTGCCCATTTCAAAAGTCTGGATTTAATGTTCCTAATCATGTTAGGTGAAGAATACAATGCGTGCAGTTCTGCGTTCTGTAACTTTCTCCATTCTCCTGTAGGTTCATCCCTCTTAGCCCCAAATATTTTCGTAAGAACCTTATTCTCAAACACGCTTAATCTCTATTCCTCTCTCAAAGTGAGAGTCCAAGTTTCATAACCATACGGAACAACCGGTAATATAACTGTTTTATAAATCCCAACTCTAATATTTTTTGACAGCAGACTAGATGACAAAAGCTCATCAACTGAATAATAACAGGCATTTCCCATATTTATTCTGCGTTTAATTTCCTCCCGACTGTTATTTATATTTGTTACTGTTGCTTCAAGATGTTTGAATATCACGTCTTCGAAGGATAAATCTCCAACTTTTATAGTAATAATAATAATAATAGTAATAATATGTATGTATTTATTTATTTATTTATTTATTTATTTACTTACTCACTCACTCACTCACTTACTTACTTATTTACTTACCTATTTATTTATTTATTTACTTATTTATTTTTTATTATTTATTTTTTTATTTATTTATGTATATATATAAATATTTATGTATTTATTTATTTATTCATGTATTTATTTATTTTTTTACTTATTTATTTATTTATTTATTTATTTATTCTTAGAATAGCGAAGTTATTATTTATTTCTTTATTACAGAGTCTAGTTCTGACGACGAGGTTATGTGCTCTGTAGTCTGTCTTTTTATTTTCTATAAAATAGTGCACTCGTGCGCTATTTCTAATAACAAATAGGCATATTTATCTTTCTCAATAAAACGTCTGTTCCTGATTTCTTTCTGGTTCGTATTAGTGTATATTTATTGCAAATTTTGACAACCATAAAAGCAATGTCTCAGAAAAGTCTAGCAGCCGGTGTTCACTTTTTATTAATTCACGTACTGTTGCGTCACTTGTGACTTCCAAAGATGCTTGGTTAACGATCCAATAGCTAGTGGAACGTTAAATTCCTCTTTTGAAACCCACAATCCACTAATTTTAAAGATCCACTAACTAATGGAAGAATGCATTGTTTGAATGGTGAATTTGCAAAACGACTTAAGTCCATATTTTGGATGTTTTGAGTTGAGATCTTGATTAAGTTACTATGTGCAAGGGGCATTGTTTAGTAGCAGAATGGCTTTAATCCACGACTTTTGTTTAGTTTTTATTAGCAGCAGAATATTTGGTTAAGGGGTAAAACGACTTTAGTCCTGGACTTAAGTTGTTTTTCCTGTCAAGTACTGGAGAAACATAATATCTAATTTTAATCATACACTCAGCTGACAAATTGTTTTATGTCTGTTGTCATTTGTAATCCTTTTCGAACTTATCTCACGTTTACCATTCCTTCCAGTGCATCCTTCAGTAGGCAGTTGTATTCAGCCAGTGACACAACCAATTCCCTTTCTACTTCTTGACCATTTTCAGCATCATTCTTTCTCCACACTTTCTAATACAGTGGTTTATCCCCGATCAATGAAATCAAAATTCAAGATATTCGTAAACTGCTTAAGTACATTTGTGATGAAGACGTGAATACATTTTACGAAAACATTATAGCATGGGAGACAACAAAGAATTGAAAGATGAAACTAAGCTGTGGTCTCGTTATAACACTCCTAAGAGTTGTCTGTGCTCTTGTGATTAACAAATTGTTCAAAATAATGTTGTTCAACAACTGCAATAAGGTTATTTTATGATTTTGGTATAAATACATTTAGTTAAACATGTTTATGTGCCAGTAACGTAATAATTATGATGCAGGATTGAAGTAATTTGCAGAACAACTTAAGTCCTGAAGATAATTAAATATTTTTACGTCCTGAAAAAGAATACAAAGGTATGAATTTTTATACTTACTTATTTACCGGCTTTTAAGAAACCCGGAGGTTCATTGCCGCTCTCACATAAGCCCGCCATCGATCCCTATCCTGAGCTAGATTAATCCATTCTCTATCATCATATCCCACCTCCCTCAAATCCATTTTAATATTATTCTCCCATCTACGTCTCGGCTTCCCTAAAGGTCTTTTTCCCTCCGGCCTCCCAACTAACACTCTATATGCATTTCTGGATTCGCCTATACGTGCTACATCCCCTGCCCATCTCAAACGTCTGGATTTAATGTTCATAATTATGTCAGGTGAAGAATACAATGCGTGCAGTTCTGTGTTGTGTAACTTTCTCCATTCTCCTGTAACTTCATCCCTCTTAGCCCCAAATATTTTCCTAAGCACCTTATTCTCAAACACCCTTAACCTATGTTCCTCTCTCAAAGTGAGAGTCCAAGTTTCACAACCATATAGAACAACCGGCAATATAACTGTTTTATAAATCCTAACTTTAATATTTTTTTACAGCAGACTGGGAGACAAAAGCTTCTCAACCGAATAATAACACGCATTTCCCATATTTATTCTGCGTTTAATTTTCTTCTGAGTTCGTTTATATTAGTCACAGTTGCTCCCAGGTATTTGAATTTTTCCACCTCTTCGAAGGATAAATCTCCAATTTTTATCGTATAATAATAATAATAATAATAATAATAATAATAATAATAATAATAATAATAATAATAGTAGTAGTAGTAGTAGTTAATAATAATGATGATAATAATAATAATAAAAACAATAATAATAATAATAATAGTGATAGTAATAATTATTTATTTATTTATTCATTCATTCTTCAATCATTCATTCATTCACTCACTTATTTATTTATTTATTTATTTATTTATTTATTTATTTATTTATTTATTTATTTATTTAGTTATTTATTCATTCTTCAATCTTTCATTCATTCACTCACTTACTTATTTATTTATTTACTTGTTTATTTATGTATTTATTTATTTATTTGTTTATTTATTTATTTGTTTATTTATGTATTTATTTATTTATGTATTCATTTATTTATTTATTTATTCATTCTTCAATCATTCATTCATTCACTCACTTATTTATTTATTTATTTATTTATTTATTTATTTATGTATTTATTTATTTATTTGATTATTTATGTATATATTTATTTATTTATTTATTTATTTATTCATTCTTCAATTATTCATTCATTCACTCACTCATTTATTTATTTATTTATTTATTTATTTATTTATTTGTTTATTTATGTATTTATTTATTTGTTTATTTATTTGTTTATTTATTTATTTATGTATTTATTTATTTATGTATTTATTTATTTATTCATTCTTCAATCATTCATACATTCACTCACTAACTTACTTATTTATTTATTTATTTATTTATTTATTTATTTATTTATTTATTTGTTTGTTTTTTATGTATTTATTTATTTGTTTATTTATTTATTTATTTATTTATTTATTTATTTATTTATTTATTTATTTGTTTATTTATGTATTTATTTATTTGTTTATTTATGTATTTATTCATTTATTTATTTATTTATTTATTTGTTTATTTATGTATTTATTTATTTGTTTATTTATTTATTTGTTTATTTATTTATGTATTTATTTATTTATTTGTTTATTTATGTATTTATTTATTTATTTATTTATGTATTTATTTATTTATTTGTTTATTTATGTATTTATTTATTTGTTTATTTATTTGTTTATTTATTTATTTGTTTATTTATGTCTTTATTTATTTATTTATTTATTTATGTATTTATTTATTTGTTTATTTATGTATTTATTTATTTGTTTATTTATTTGTTTATTTGTTTATTTGTTTATTTATTTATGTATTTATTTATTTATTTGTTTATTTTTGTATTTATTTATTTATTTATTTATTTATTTATTTATTTATTTATTTATTTGTTTATTTATGTATTTATTTATTTGTTTATTTATTTGTATATTTATTTATTTGTTTATTTATTTATGTATTTATTTATTTATTTGTTTATTTATGTATTTATTTATTTATTTATTTATTTATTTATTTATTTATTTATTTACTGTGGCGTACAACGGCCAGAGGCCAATAACAGTTCAGCATAAAGCATAGTTACAATATGACAAAATTAATGAAAAAATTACAATAAAAACACATAAAATAATTATTACATATCAAGACAATTACAATTAAAGCAAAAATGACAATGAATGGATGGAATAAACTGGATAGTCCTAAAATACGAAATCAAGAATAACTTGATAAAACAATAATATCATATTTAGAGATGAAGAGGAAGGCGGAAAATACGGGAGATTGGAGAATGCTGGGTTTTGCAGTGAAATACCAGCCATTGGAAAGAAAACCATAAATGAATGAACTTGTGTTTTGTATAACATTTTCAGAAATAAAAATTGAAATAGATTAAGTAAAGTAAAGATATTTTCTGATTCAAACATGTAACATCACCCTTTAATTAAGTAACATATAATAGGTCTATATGTCAAAAAATTTATAGTAGGCGTACGTGCCCCTATTCCATAAGTGTCCGGAATTTTTGAATGACTCTACATATTTCAAAGACCTTGTATGTTTCGATTTGAATGGCCGTTGAAAGTAACGGAGGCAGACAGACTACACCCCACTTGAACTAGGCAGAGCTATTAGCTACATAAATAATCTATATCACGTGTCGGAGCTACCATGGACCTTGTCCAGTGCCCCCTGGAACATCTGGTGCGGACGGTTATGACTTTGGAGTCAATGAGAATTTTTAACAGTGCTCTTCAGCAAGAGAGAGAGGGAGATCTTAGCGCGGACCAGTGGGCCTGGAGATATTTCTCAAAGAGGCGGACGGATATTTAAGATTAAATTAATAAATTAGACCGTGCAACAGATGTCGGTTGCCAGGCAGCAGGGTGTTGCCATTGGCGACGAAAGGGAAGTTGTACAACATTTTTCAAAATTGCGTTATTGGATTACTGGTACAGACATTGATACTCTGCTAAGATCCACGTCATCTTGGGCGGTAACCAGTGGCACAACAGTGGCGGCTCGTTTATTGTAAAGTTTCTTGAACAAGAATTAGACCTATTTAATCTATTTCTTTACAATTATTTAGAGTATTTTGTGTCATACTTTTACTCTCATATTAAGGGGAGAGGAAGATATTTTTTGGTGAAAAATGGGTAAATTTTCAAAAAAAGTTAAAAAATGGTGTCTCAATATCCGAAAAGGCCACAAATATCTACACATATCACAGAGTATTTTAAATAAAAAAACTTTGTTTTTAATTTAATCATTTTACATAAAAAATAGCATCTTCTCCCAAACTTCCTGCGCTATCGATGTTTAAATCATACGCCCCCTTTTATTGTCGTTTCCGGTAACTTCATTTTTTTGCTACATTGCCAGACAAAAATGGATATAATTTCTGAACTATTAAAGATACATGCATGAAATTTAGAACACACATTCTCTAGATTATTAAGAAACTTTTCTCTGTAACAGAATTTTGTTAATTGATTTCGTTTTAAAAATATATATGTGTGTTTGCAAAAAAAAAGAAAAGAAATAACAAAAGTTGTTAAATTTTAATTGTTTATTTTACAAATGTAGGGGCTAATATTAAAATTATGTTATAGACAGTTTGTAGAACATGCTTTTGCAAGTAAATTGCAAAAAACTGTTTTAATATATCTTTAAAAATGGATTAGATATATCGGTTTTAGTAAAATTCTACGGCTCGTTTATTGTAAAATTTCTTGAACAAGAATTAGACGTATTTTATCGATTTCTTTACAATTATTTTGAGTATTTTGTGTCATACTTTTACGCTCATATTATGGGGAGAGGACGGTATTTTTTGGCGAAAGAGAGTGAATTTTTTTTAAAGTTAAAAAACGGTGTCTCAACATCCGAAAAGGGCACAAATATCCACACACATCACAGTATTTTAAATAAAAAACTTTTTTTTAATTTACTAATTTTTCACCAAAAATACCGTCTTCTCCCAAACTTCCTGCGCTATGGATTTTTAAATCATACGCCCTCTTTTATTGTTGTTTCCGGTAACTTCATTTTTTTTGCTACATTTCCAGACGAAAGTGGATATAATTTCTGAACTATTAAAGATACATGCATGAAATTTAGAACACACATTCTCTAGATTATTAAGAAACTTTTCTTTGTAACACAATTTTGTTAATTGATTTCGTTTTAAAAATATGTACGTCTGTTTGCAAAAAAAAAAATAAATTAAAAAAGTTATTAAATTTTAATTGTTTATTTTACAAATGTAGGGACTAATATTAAAATTCTGTTATAGACAGTTTGTAGAACATGCTTTTGCAAGTAAATTGCAAAAAACTGTTTTAATCTATATTTTTAAGTAGGTTATTTTACGACGCTTTATCAACATCTTAGGTCATTTAGCATCTGAATGAGATGAAGGTGATAATGCCGGTGAAATGAGTCCGGGGTCCAGCACCGAAAGTTACCCAGCATTTGCTCATATTGGGTTGAGGGAAAACCCCGGAAAAAAACCTCAACCAGGTAACTTGCCCCGACCGGAAATCGAACCCGGGCCACCTGGTTTCGCAGCCAGACGCGCTGACCGCTACTCCACAGGTGTGTACTTTAATCTATCTTTAAAAATGGATTAGATATATCGGTTTTAGTAAAATCCTGCGGTTCGTTTATTGTAAAATTTCTTGAACAAGAATTAGACGTACTTCATCGATTTTTTTTACAATTATTTTGAGTATTTTGTGTCATACGTTTACGCTCATATTAAGGGGAGAGGATGGTATTTTTGGTGAAAAATGAGTAAATTTTCAAAAAAGTTAAAAATAACGGTGTCTCAACATCCGAAAAGGGCACAAATATCCACACATATCACAAAGTAGGCTATTTTAAAGAAAAAAATTTTTTGAAAATTTACTCATTTTCCACCAAAAAATAGCGTCTTCTCCCAAACTTCCTGCACTATAGATTTTTAAATCATACGCCCCCTTTTATTGTCGTTTCCGGTAACTTCACGTTTTTGCTACATTGCCAGACAAAAATGGATATAATTTTTGAACTATTAAAGATACATGCGTGAAATTTAGAACGAACATTCTCTAGATTATTAAGAAACTTTTCCCTTTAACAGAATTTTGTTAATTGATTTCATTTTAAAAATATGTATGTCTATTTGCAAAAAAAAAAAAAAGAAAAGAAATAAAAAAGTTATTAAATTTTAATTGTTTATTTTACAAATTTAGGGACTAATATTAAAATTCTGTTACAGACAGTTTGTACAGCTTGCTTTTGCAAGTAGATTGCAAAACACTATTTTAATCTATCTTTAAAAATGGATTAGATATATCGGTTTTAATACAATCCTGCGGCTCGTTTACTGTAAAATTTCTTGAACAAGAATTAGACGTATTTTATCGATTTTTTTTTACAATTAATTTGAGTATTTTGTGTCATACGTTTGCGCTCATATTAAGGAGAGAGGACGGTATTTTTTGGTGAAAAATGAGTGAATTTAAAAAAAAATTAAAAAAATGGTGTCTCAACATCAGAAAAGGGCACAAATATCCACACATATACAGAGCATTTTAAAGAAAAAAACTTTTTTTGAAAAGTTACTCATTTTTCACCAAAAAATACTGTCCTATCCCAAACTTCCTGCGCTATGGACTTTTAAATCATACGTCCCCTTTTATTGTCGTTTCCGATAACTTCATTTTTTTGCTACATTGCGAGACAAAAATGAATATAATTTCTGAACTCTTAAAGATATGTGCATGAAATTTAGAACACACATTCTCTAGATTATAAAGAAACTTTTCCCTGTAACAGAATTTTGTTAATTGATTTCATTTTAAAAATATGTATGTCTGTTTGCAAAAAAAAGAAATAAAAAAGTTATTAAATTTTAATTGTTTATTTTACAAATGTAGGGACTAATATTAAAAGTCTGTTATATACAGTTTGTAGAGTATGCTTTTTCAAGTAGGCCTAAATTGCAAAAAACTATTTTAATTTATCTTTAAAAATTGAGTATATATATATATATATATATATATATATATATATCTATATCGGTTTTAATAAAATCCTGCATTGGGATCATTTTTTTTTAAATCTGGGCCCCCCATATAACTTTTTTTTTTCAAAATATTTATATTTGGTTGAGTTGTTACAGGCATGAACTCTCTACATTCAAAAAATTAATATTTTACACCAAATAGGAAAAAAATTAAAAAAAAATACCATCCTCCCCTTCCCCCCTTAAGCTTGAAGTATATTTTATTGTTGAATCAAGATGTCGTTTCTGGAGTCATATCCAGTATACCTGAATTCTCTTCCTGAAAACACGTACAGATTTTCCATCTTCCTATAAGTATATTGATGCTTCTTCTTGATCTTCATGGAATTAGGTCTAAGATCCGTTTTAACATCAATAGAGATTAGCATAATAAGTCCAAGGCTGCGATGCGTCCGGAGAAATGACGGGCCTAATGTGGGTGGAAAAAAAGAGAGTTTCAGTGAGTCCTACCACCTGGAAAGTTACCACATTTCTTCGTCCTCTTGGTTTTTAATTCAATAAAATATTTGATATTCTATTTGGAGTCTCTTAAGTTGTATATTGTTTATTGTTCAGTCAACTGTCCGAAGACAGGTCTGAACCTCACACGTGATACCAAGAAGGCACCACTTATGAGGCAACTAGGCCAGGAGATAATGGGATAGATTAGCATGTAGGTCGAATATAGAAGTTACGTATGAAAAAATGTTTAGAGCAATTTTAGGAACTAGTGGTGAAGTTAATATTCCTATTAATTTTGCAAAACAAATTCCCGCGTTATAAACTATTATTAGCAGTGGTCATAATTTACCAATAACTATTTTACGTGAGTGTACACTAAGTCCCAAAGTCATGGTGGGATTTCAGATGATAATGCTTTTTTAATGAAAAGCGGTAGAAATGAAATATTGGTGCCAGATGAAAATAAATCTCTCAAAGTTTTTCACACACTGAAGGAAACAAATCGAACCAATGAAATAATTTTCATTGTTACAATCAAGGGCTAAAGCAAGGAGATGCACTATCAACTTTACTTTTTAACTTCGTTCTAGAATATGCCATTAGGAAAGTCCAGGATAACGGACAGGGTGTGAAACTGAACGGGTTACATCAGCTTCTTGTCTCTGCGGATGACTTTTTGAATAGTTATTAAGATGAAACAATTGTTTCATCTTAATCCTTCTATAATACTTGGAAATCATCAATGGAAAGGAGCAGCCCCACTTTTTAACAATAAGGGTGTATTAATTAATTATTGATATTAAATAATTATTAGAAAATGTACGAATATGTTACGAGAAAATCCACAAACGATTAGAGAAAACACGGAAATTTTACTTGAAGCAAATAAAACGATAGGTATGGAAGTAAATCCCGAAAACACAAAGTATATGATTATGTCTCGTGACCAGAATATTGTACGAAATGGAAATATAAAAATTGGAGATTTATCCTTCGAAGAGGTGGAAAAATTCAAATATCTTGGAGCAACAGTAACAAATACAAATGACACTCGGGAGGAAATTAAACGCAGAAATTAGGGGAGAGTCGGGTAGTATCGGACATCGGGTAATATCGGACAGTGAGTTTCTTTCATCTACCACACGATGATAGTACCTGATTGACATGGTTACGTTTCTGTGATGCCACATAGAGAAACGTAACCATGTCATTCAGGTACTACTATATGGTAGTAGATGAAATAAACAGACTGTCCGATATTACCCGATGTCCGATACTACCCAACTCTTCCCTAAATATGGGAAATGCCTGTTATTATTCGGTTGAAAAGTTTTATTCATCTAGTCTGCTGTCAACAAATCTGAAAGTTAGAATTTATGAAACAGTTATATTACCGATTGATCTGTATGGTTGCGAAACTTGAACTCTCACTTTGCGAGAGGAACAGAGATTAAGGGTGAATAATTTGGAGGGAAAAATTGTTCCGGAGCCGGGTATCGAACCCGGGACCTTTGGTTTAACGTACCAACGCTCTACCACTGAGCTACTCGGGAACTCTAACCGACACCGATCCAATTTTTCCCTCTATATCCACAGACCTCAAAGTGGGCTGACAACCGTCAAGCAACCAACTTCGAGTGCACACTAACTCCGTGTGACTTAAATTGTGGTTTTCTGTTAACGAACAGTGACGTGTATTATGCAAATCAAGATTTCAGGTATAACTCCCTGTAAAGTTGATTTGAATAATTTCGAGGGAAAAATTGTTCCGGAGCCGGGTATCGAACCCGGGACCTTTGGTTTAACGTACCAACGCTCTACCACTGAGCTACTCGGGAACTCTAACCGACACCGATCCAATTTTTCCCTCTATATCCAGGGTGTTTGAGAATAAGGTGATTAGGAAAATATTTTGGGCTATGAGGAATGGAGAAAGTTACACAACGCAGAACTGCACACATTGCATTCTTCACCTGACATAATTAGGAACATTAAATCGAGACGTTTGAGATGGGCAGGGCATGTAGCACGTATGAGCGAATCCAGAAATGCATATAAAGTGTTAGTTGGGAGGTCGGAGAGGAAAAAACCTTTGGGGAGGCCGAGACGTAGGTGGGAGGATAATATTAAAATGGATTTGAGGGAGGTGGGATGTGATGATTGAGACTGGATTAATCTTGCACAGAATAGGGATCGTTGGCGGGCTTATGTGAAGGTGGCAATGAACTTGTGGGTTCCTTAAAAGCCATTTGTAAGTAAGTAAGTCATGTATGTCAATTTGGGACTGTAAAAGATTCTTCTGTTAACAATTCATAAACGAATACTCTACAAACAACTTATAATAATAAATTAACCAAAAGCGTTTAACTTAGTTTGTCGGAGAAGAGTTCTGCTTTAATTGATACACGCAGGAGCCGCCACTGCACTTCAAAAGGCAGTGAATTACGCTCAGAGAGAACTTTTACATCTGTGCTTGTATTTAGGGCGAGTCTGGGCGGGGAAAACAGAAAACCGGCTCCGCACACTCTGCTACTTCCTGTTCAACACTTTTTGAATTCTCTGTTCCTCGATCTGGTTATGACTCATTTGGTATGGGCTGGGTTCAATTCTCGGAACTAGCAATCTTGTAACCAATTACGCTCGTAAGAAACCACCGATTTTCCTCATGTGAGCTTGGATACCGTCACGATTTCATATTCCAGCAACCAGATTTTATTAACGTGACTAAGGAAGACTGTCTTCGTGTTTAATTGTAATTAATAATAAACATAAAATGAACTTAACACCGATTTCCTTGTGTCAGTTTAAGTATTATCACGATTTCATATCCTAGCAACCAGATGTAAGGTAGCTAACATAGATTGTGTTAACGTGACGTAAGAATACGTACCTTAAGTTTCAATTTTAATTAATAATAAACATAAAATTAACTTAACATCGATTTCCTTATGTCAGTTTTAGTATTAGCACGATTTCGTATTCTACCAACCACATATAAGGTATTATTATACACTAGCCGTACCCGTGCGTTCCCTTGCACCCGTTAGAAATAAATATAAAGTAGTTACATAATTAAAATAGGACATTTGATCCAGGGAACATTCGTGTTTGATATAAGGATAAATCGTTTATTATGTTACTTAATTTAAATTGTATTTGCATAATTAAAATGCGATCATTTTGATCCAGAGATCACTCATTTGGTCATAAAAATTATTTTAGGAAATACAGGAAACGAATGTACAGAATAGCCTATCAAGGTTTCTGTGCATAAGAAGCTATTTTAATCTTACCTGTCCTCGATTCACTCAGAAGTTACTGTAATAACATTATAGCATTATGTCCATCTAGAGAAACTACACTTTCCAATGGTGAATTAATGTGTAATTAATTATACAAATCGGTTAATTTAGCCACCGATATTACTTCATACAAAAACAGAAACATTCTCTGTAGGCTATCTTTCATAGCTTTCGATTGTTGCTGTCCAAGGCCCCTTACAGACGAAGTCATTTGTTTTTTAATTCATAACACGGCCTTAGATGGCAGTTATTTTAATTTTAAAACTCATTTATCTCATTAAATATCAGTCCTATCAAACATTTTTGAAGAATAAAACTTATCGGAAATTATTTTTAAAGAAACCTTTGTTATGTAACATTTTTCACAAAAATCAATAATAAGCGAGATATTTCGATTTATTTAATTCAGGCCCCCTTATAACCCCCCGTTTAAAAATGTATTTTGAATGCCATATAACCTAAAATCTAAGTTACAACGAACTTAATTTATATTCCAATTTTCATCGAAATCCGTTCTTCCATTATCGCGTGAAAAGGTAACAAACATACAGACAGACAGACAGACAAACAAAAATTAAAAAAAAGCGATTTTCGGTTTCAGGGTGATTAATTATATATGTTAGGACCAATTATTTTTGGAAAATCGAAAATTACCAGAAAAATGTCGGCTACAGATTTATTATTAGTGTAGATTTATTAATTTGTCCTACAGAATAATATCTGTAATACTAACAATTAATATTTGAGGAGAAAAATTCGCTCCAGCGCCGGGGATCGAACCCGGATCCTTGGTTCTACGTACGTATGTCTACGTTGACATTGGATATATACGTCAACATATATGCCTAACTTGGAGTCAGGTCACAAAGGGAAACATTGAAGGAGGAGAATTCGATCCGGTGCTGTGGCTTGAATTCGGCGTAGCTCAGTGGTCAGAGCGCTTGGTACGTAGACCCGAGGATCCGGGTTCGATCCCCGGCGCCGGAGTGAATTTTTCTCCTCAAATATTAACATACAAGGTAGTTAACATAGACTGTGTTAACGTGACATAAGAAGACGTACCTAAAGGTTCAATTTTAATTAATAATAAATATAAAATTAATGTAACAGCGATTTTCTTATATCAGTTTAAGTAAGCCTATTATCACGATTTGTATCCTAGCAACCACATTTAAGGTAGTTAATATAGATTGTGTTAAGATGACATAAGGAGGACTGACTCTAACGTTCAATTGTAATTAATAATGCACATCAAATGAACTTAACAGCGATTTCCTTATGTCGGTTTTAGTATTATCACTATTTCGTATCACTTACTTACTTACTGTACTTACTTACAAATGGCTTTTAAGGAACTCGGAGGTTCATTGCCGCCCTCACATAAGCCCGCCATAGGTCCCTATCGTAATCAAGATTAATCCAGTCTCTATCATCATATCTCACCTCCCTCATATCCATTTTAATATTATCCTCCCACCTACGTCTTGATCTCCCCAAAGGTCTTTTTCCCTCTGGTCTCCCAACTAACACTCTATATGCATTTCTGGATTCGCCCATACGTGGTACATGACCTGTCCATCTCAAATGTCTGGATTTAATGTTTCTAATTATGTCAGGTGAAGAACGAAAACAGAAAAAAATGTGTATCCTAGCAACCACATTGTGGGGTATAGATTGTGTTAACGGAACATAATGACAATTATTTTATTTGTAAGGAGAAAGTTTTCTCTTCCTTTCTTTCGGAAATATTTTCTGGAAAGTTCAGTTAATATGATTGACTTGACAAGATTTGTCAGTTATATCCCTGATCACACACATAATATCATATTGGACATTTCCATGTTATGAAATGACAACAAATAAAAGAGAACAACCTCTAGGATCTTCACTGCTGAAAATGAAATTTTTTGTAATGATCTCTAGTTGGAAGTACTGCTGTAATCTTTTACTTCATGCTCCATCAGGGTTATAACGTGTCTTCTTTTGCAGTCGCTAGATGGCATCATAGTGAAATTGATAAAAGTGGTCTTGAAAGTGCATTATGCTGAACAATCTGTTTTACATGAGCAGGAGTTATATTTAACTTACAATTAAGACGAAATAATATAAAAGTAGCATTTACACAACCAAAAATTCGCAGTAAATTATAATTCTGTGGCCGGGAGGAAAAAGGCCTTAAGTCAATTTTTTGTGAAAATGAGATTTTTATATTCTGAAAGCGGAAAAAATTCTCTACAATCTGATAAAACGGTTAAAGTCAAATAAGACTCCTGACTGGATTTATAGAGCGTTACCAAATGTCCTAAGTACTTTTTGAATCGAGCATACACCGAATAAAGGACTTAAGAATATTTAATAATTTATTCCTTACAAACCATCACATGTTTACTTTCCATGCTTCCCTATTTAAAAGGTCTAACTTGTATTTTAGCTATTTTATCACATACTGATGCCCTTTCCTTTTAAAACTTTAAGCACCAGGGTAAACAGTCCTATAATTGCTTAAGACCCATTTTGCATTCCTAATAATTTACATTTCTCATTTATTTTGACATGAAAAAGGTCTTTTGTTTAAATAGTCCGTTCTACTCAGTTTGGGTTCTAGTCATAAAAGGGCTTAAGTGCGAATATTTTTGGATATAATCAAGAAAATTGTTAAATGAGCAACATTACCTATTTTAGAAGAAATATAAACAAATAATATCCAGGAAAAACCTCTTAATTAAAAAATTATATAATTTGCACCAATTTCAATCTTTCTACTGCTCTTCTGAAAAGTATAAAATTTTTACTTAAGACCTTTTTCCTCCTGGACACAGAATTAAACATTAATTTGATGCCTTAACCTGAGGTTAATTTTTTATACAACTGGTCCCTAGTTTCGTATATGAAAGAATGCACAGTGATTATGAAAAATCAACAGATTATTAACGAAAAATGGGAGACTGCCGAAACATTACATCCTAAAAACTGTAATAGAAAACCAGATATTTCACTTCAAGTCCTCAGTTCGAAACTCGTTCTCCAGGAGATCTAACGGACGCTGTAACGATTAACATTGAGTTCAGATTTATCTGATAGGAAATTAGGCTCATATCTGATATAATCGACAGTTTGAAGTAGATTTTTTTTAAGAATAATTCGTTTCCTGATATTAAATAATGCAGTAAAGAATGCAATTGCGATGTTGGTACATGAAAATTGAGTTTTCTCGCCTCTCCCTTCCGCTTTCCGCCTTTCTCTCTTTCTTAGATTGCGTGGAATGAGGACGGAGGCGTCTCGAGGCAACAGGGAAATAAAGAATGTATGGAAAGAGACCGTCTTGCCCCCTGATTGTTGTCATCAGAATGAATTAGCGGCCCACACAATTCCTTTGTCATGATCATATTTCCTGCCCCCTTCTTATATTCTCCGCCCCTCCGTTGGGACAGGACACACCCTACGACTTGCAATGAACGCTGTCTGTCTGTCTGTCTGTCTGTCTGTCTGTCTGTCTGTCTGTCTGTCTGTCTGTCTGTCTGTCTGTCTGTCTGTCTGTCTGTCTGCCTGTCTTAAGTATTTCGCAAGCTGAATAAGAGAATATCGATTAGGGAAAACACGGGAATTTTGCTGCAAGCAAATAAAGAGATAGATTTGGAAGTAAATCCCGAAAAGACAAAGTACATGATTATGTCTCGTGACGAGAATATTGTACGAAATGGAAATATAAAAATTGGAAATTTATCTTTTGAAGAGGTGGAGAAGTTCAAATATCTTGGAGCAACAGTAACAAATATAAATGATACTCTGCAGGAAATTAAACACAGAATAAATATGTGAGATGCCTGTTATTATTCGGTTGAGAAGCTTTTACCATCCAGTCTGCTCTCAAAAAATCTGAAAGTTAGAATTTATAACACAGTTATGTTACCGGTTGTTCTTTGTGGTTGTGAAACTTGGACTCTCACTTTGAGAGAGGAACATAGGTTAAGGGTGTTTGAGAATAAGGTGCTTAGGAAAATATTTGGGGCTAAGAGGGATGAAGTTACAGAAGAATGGAGAAAGTTACACAACACAGAACTGCACGCATTGTATTCTACACCTGACATAATTAGGAACATTAAATCCAGACGTTTGAGATGTGCAGGGCATGTAGTACGTATGGGCGAATCTAGAAATACATATAGAGTGTTAGTTGGGAGGCCGGAGGGAAAAAGGCCTTTAGGGAGGCCGAGACGTAGATGGGAAGATAATATTAAAATGGATTTGAGGGAGGTGGGATATGATGATAGAGAATGGATTAATCTTGCTCAGGATAGGGACCGATGGCGGGCTTATATGAGGGCGATAATGAACCTCCGGGTTGCTTAAAAGCCAGTAAGTATGTAAGAATATGAGAATATTTACAATTAATATTGAATACTTGAGATAAATCTTTGTTAATAACCATATAATTGCTTGTTTCATTTTCCATCAATGATTTATCTTATTGATATGACAAAGTGAGATCTTTACTAATTGCATGTTATACAATTTTGTAGTATTAACGTTTTCGCCATACTTTTTTGACATCATCAGATACTTTTGATTTTTTTTCAATAACTAACCTCATGTATCCAATGTCTTTCATTTTATGTTCTAGCTTGATGATCTCACATGATTATTACATAAAATTAGAGACACTGTATACATGAGGTTAATACTACAAAAATCTAGGGTAAAGGTTGGTAATATTGTGAGTTGACTAATATTGTTATAGTTCTTTTTGAGCATTTATTACAATTTTACTGAGCGAGAGAAAGTTCGGTTTTTTTAGTCAACGTATTAAGGGAATGTCCGCGGACAAGTTTCAGCACAAAACCGGCCCTTCTCTCGCTCAGTAAAATTGTAAAAAATTCTCAAAAATTACTATCACAATATTACTCGTATCAGAAAATTACCAACCTTTACCCGTACTTACATCTTATGGCTTTTAAGGAACCCGGAGGTTCATTGCCGCCCTCACATAAGCCCGCCATCGGTCCCTATCCTGAGCAAGATTAATCCAGTTCCTACCATCATATCCCACTTCCCTCAAATCCAGTTTATTATTATCCTCCGATCTGCTTCTTGGCCTCCCCACAGGTCTTATACCCTCTGACCTCCCAACTAACACTCTATATACATTTCTGTATTCGCCTATTCGTGCTACATTCCCTGCCCATCTCAAACGTCCGGATTTAATATTCCTAATTATGTGAGGTGAAGAATACAATGCGTACAGTTCTGCATTGTGTAGCTTTCTCTCATTCTCCTGTAACTTCATCCCTCTTAGCCCCTAATACGTATTTTCCTAAGAACCTTATTCTCAAATACCTTTAATCTCTGTTCCTCTCCCAAAGTGAGAGTCCAAGTTTCACAACCATACGGAACAACCGGTAATATAAATGTTTTATAAATTCTAACTTTCAGATTTTGTGACAGCAGACTGGATGACAAAAGCTTCTCATAGGCCTATTTATTCTGCGTTTAATTTCCTCCCGAGTGTCATTTATATTTGTTACTGTTGCTCCAAGATAGCTGAATTTTTCAACCTCTTCGAAGGATAAATCTCCAATTTTTATGTTTCCATTTCGTACAATATTCTGATCACGAGACATAATCATATACTTTGTCTTTTCGGGATTTACTTCCAAATCTATCGCTTTACTTGCTTCAAGTAAAATTTCCGTGCTTTCCCTAATCGTTTGTGGATTTTCTCCTAACATATTCAGTTCATCCCCATACACCAGCAGCTGATAATCCCCTTTAATATGTAATTAGTGAACATCTCACTTTGTGATATCAATATGATAAATCATTGCCGGGAATTAAAACAAGCAATTATTTGATTATAAATCTGTTATATATTCTTGGGCCTAAATTACTACTATGATTAAATACTGTAGCAGTGTTGCATTTGGTTCAAACAATCTTTAAAAATTAATACCTTTTTCTTCATAACTATGAGAATATAATTAAAAATTATTTCGATTTTTATGTATGAATTCTATTAGTACATTAGAGTCTAAAAGCAATTTTTGAGATGGAAAATCAATAGGTTTATGAAGACATATTTTAATTATTTTCTTCTGTAATAAATATAGTGGATTAAAATTGGATTTAAATGAGCTACCCCACCCTATAATTCCATACATAATTACCGATTGAAATAAAGTTAAATAAATTGTGCGTAATAAACTTATTGACAAGTAATTCCTCAATAAAACAAAATAATATATTATTTTACGTGATTTATTACAAAGGTAATTAATGTGTTGGTTCCATTTTAAATGATTATCGAAAATTATGCCTAAATATTTAACTTCTGAGGACTCCTTAATAATCGGACATTTACATTGTATAAGACAACAATCAGAATTATGTAATTTAATACTTAGTATAAATGTAGGAGCTTTGTTACATTTTTGAGATAATGAGAATGGAATAATTATGGTTTTATTTTCGTTGATAGAAAGATAATTTATGTCAAACCATTTTTTTATTAATTTAAGTCCATTTTTTTAATTATTATGTGCATCATACCATGTTTTTCCACCAAAAAGTAAAACTGTGTCATCTGCATAAGAATAATGAACACCATTGTATTGTTGTAAGTCAGTTTTTAATAACAAAGGCAAAAACTTTCAATATATTTCCATAATATAATTTGCAATAACTAGATAAACTTTTTAGTGTTACTGAAATTTATGTTGTGATTAATCTTACAACTTGGCTGTGCCTACCGACCGCATAGAATATGTTGCCAGTGGGACGTAAAAAAATGTACTGTACATATGCCACGGACAACAAATTCAGCGACTGTGCCTAAAATTAATGCGTAACATACGCAGTGAGGATATTTGTGCGTTTTCAATGGCAATGTATATTTTAACTGAAAAGACGACTTCAGTTTCGTAAGGCGAAAGTTTGAACACCCTAAAATTGTCGCATTTTGTGTGACCGATATTTTCCACCCCCTCACTAAAATACAATAGTTTATTGACCAGAAATTTCTGAGATTTCTGTTATTTCTGAAAGGTTGCCATGACTGTCGATTGAGCGACTGTGCCTAGAATTAATGCGTAACATACGCAGCGAGGATATTTGTGCGTTTTCAATGGCAATGTATATTTTAACTGAAAAGACGACTTCAGTTTCGTAAGGCGAAAGTTTGAACACCCTAAAATTGTCGCATTTTGTGTGACCGACATTTCCCACCCCCTCACTAAAATACAATAGTTTATTGACCAGAAATTTCTGAGATTTCCGTTATTTCTGAAAGGTTGCCATGACTGTCGATTTCGGTATATATAAAATCTTTAACCGGAAAGACTTCGAAATTGAGAAGGGAAGAAAACAATAGCAATAGTGGGGGTGGGGGGGGGGACTGGCAGAAGTATACAAAGACGCAAGAGTGGATAACACCAAAGATGGAGAACAGAGACCGTTTAGAAAGGGATAAATGGAATGTTATTGTTTCCTGTCATGTGTCTCCCTAGTTGACTTCATCCCTTATATTTTATGGTAGGAAAAATATATCCTCCTTTAGGGGTGAGGGCGTGGCGGATAGAGTGGGTGTGAGGGAAATAAAAAAAACACTACACAAAAACTTCTTTCTTTTTCTTTTCCATGAAACGTTCTTTTGTTTCAGTGTGACTTTCTTTTGGGTTTCCTTTATTGTGTCTGTTGCTACTGGTAACGCATGCTCAAGAATGGAAGGTTAATTTATAGCTTTGGAGACGTGATGACGTGTTTCCAGCTGGCGCCATCGAACCAGCGGAGAGGAAGATAGAGAATAAGGGCGAGTGAGACCTAACCTCTAGCAGACTCTCCCCAAAAAATAGATATATAATATAAAGACTAAAAAATTGTCAACCTGGGGATATTATCCCCGAACTGGACAGGGAGGTGATAAATCTCCCTCCAATTATATGGGGTCATACCCAGTAACACGTGATGTGCCCAGCTGACGTCATTTTTCTTCCAGAACTACATTTAAAAGGGTTCTCACGGGATATCTTGACCCAGTAGCTATGTTCGTATTCCTACTAGGATTTCAGACGCTAGTAATAGATGCGGCGAACCACGATGAATGTAACAGCTGAGTGCAGAGCTGTAGAGGTCACGGTCATGTGTTTGAACCTCGTCTACATTATAAATGTTCATGCGTTGCCAAGAGATGGTCTTTATCGTGTTGGTGTAGGTTCAGTGCTGTCCTGACCCCAAGCAACAGGAACCACACTTTGTGTCTGTCAAGGGTTAGGGGGAATAAAAGACAATTTTTTGCTTGTGAAGTATGTGAAATTCCTTCATAAGTAGTAATAATAATAATAATAATAATAATAATAATAATAATAATAATAATAATAATAATAATAATAATCTATACTAATAATAAATCTGTAGCCGAAATTTTTCTGGTAATTTTCGATTATCCAAAATTAATTGGCCCTAACATATATAATTAACCACCCTGAAACCGAAAATCGCTTTTTTGAAATTTTTGTTTGTATGTCTGTCTTTCTGTCTGTCTGTCTGTATGTTTGTTACCTTTTCACGCGATAATGGCTGAACCGATTTCGATGAAAATTGGAATATAAATTAAGTTCGTTGTAACTTAAATTGTAGGCTATATGGCATTCAAAATACGTTATTTAAAAGGGAGGTTATAAGGGGGCCTGAATTAAATAAATCGAAATATCTCGCTTATTATTGATTTTCATGAAAAATGTTACATAACAAACGTTTCTTACTTACTTACTTACAAATGGCTTTTAAGGAACCCGAAGGTTCATTGCCGCCCTCACATAAGCCCGCCAGCAGTCCCTATCCTGTGCAAGATTAATCCAGTCTCTATCATCATACCCCACCTCCCTCAAATCCATTTTAATATTATCCTCCCATCTACGTCTCGGCCTCCCTAAAGGTCTTTTTCCCTCCGGTCTCCCAACTAACACTCTATATGCATTTCTGGATTCGCCCATACGTGCTACATGACCTGCCCATCTCAAACGTCTCGATTTTATGTTCCTAATTATGTCAGGTGAAGAATACAATGCGTGCAGTTCTGTGTTGTGTAACTTTCTCCATTCTCCTGTAACTTCATCCCGCTTAGCCCCAAATATTTTCCTTAGCACCTTATTCTCAAACACCCTGAACCTATGTTCCCATAATACAACAAGTAATCTCCTATTTGTGATATGCCATTCCCATCTAACCTAACCTTTTGTACTCCTACGAAGTCTATTCTATATCTAGCTAGTTCTTTTGCTACTAATGTTACCCCTCCTGTTCTATAAAGACTAGTTACGTTCCAAGTGCCAAATCTCAAATCCTTATTCCTTTGCTGTGGTCGTGCCAGAGAATCAGTCCTATTCCGAGGCTTATTATAGGGATACGTAACAAGCTGTTTTTTACGGTGATGGGTTGTTAGCCCTTCGCCCAACCCCCAAGCTGGAGGACCACCCCTTATCTGCTGTCCACGACTGCTTATTCAATATATTCGCAGCTACCCTCCATATCTGGAGGCCGTCTCCTCTATCCGCAACCTGAGGACGCGCCATGCCATGGTGATAGGGACCCACAATACATTTCTTTAAAAATAATTTGCGATACGTTTTATTCCCTGAAAAAGTTTGATAGGACTGATATTTAATGAGATAAATGAGTTTTAAAATTAAAATAACTGCCATCTAAGGCCGTGTAATGAATTAAAAAAGAAATGACTTCGTCTATAAGGGGCCTTGGACAGCAACAATCGAAAGCTATGAAAGATAGCCTACAGAGAATGTTTCTGTGTTTGTATGAAGTAATATCGGAAGCTAAATTAACCGATTTGTATAATTAATTATTATTTCACCATTGGAAAGTGTAGTTTCTCTAGATGGACATAATGCTATAATGTTATTACAGTAACTTCTGATGTAATATAATATAATATAATATAATATAATATGATATAATATAATATAATATAATATAATATAATTAATTCAAGTTATTTGACGGGTTCAGAACCATAGTGGGCCAAGCGCCATTTACTGAATACGTAGAAAACAAGGGTTAAAATTAAGTTATTACCATAATTCAATGGAAACCTGTAACAAGTAAAATAAAATATACACATTAAATCTAAATGATGTCAATCTTCATTAAACTATGGTTGCATGTAATAAAAATTAAGAAACATGTTAAAGGAATTGTCATTGCACCAAATGAGTGTCTCTGGACCAAAATTATCGCATTTTAATTATTTGATGCAATTTAAATTAAGTAACATATTAAACGATTTATCCTTCTATCAAACACGAATGTTCCCTGGACCAAATGTCCCATTTTAATTATGTAATTCCTTTATATTTATTTCTAACGGGTGCAGCGGAGCGCACGGTTACGGCTAGTAATAATAATAATAATAATAATAATAATAATAATAATAATGGCTTTATTTAACCTGGCAGACCTTCTCTTACACTCAACCAGAATTAAAACTTGCTTACATAGTTCAACATACACTGAATCGGATTTAAATAATTACATACAGATACAATAATTTACATAGGCCTAATGATATCAAAAGAGGCAGTTAAATAAAAATTTACCTAATAAAATAAAAATAAACACAGTAGAATACATATTAATGTTCTTAGACTCAAACACATGAAATCAGAAGCTGATAATACAATAAAATGTACTCGATAAGACAATAATAAACAAATTGAAATACATATTGGTATTAAATTACAAGCAAGTAGAATCGACATAATTAAACCAGAAACTGACAATTTAATAAAATGTACATAATAATAATAATAATAATAATAATAATAATAATAATGGCTTTATTTAACCTGGCAGACCTTCTCGTACACTCAACCAGAATTAAAACTTGCTTACATAGTTCAACATACACTGAATCGGATTTAAATAATTACATACAGAGACAATAATTTACATAATGATATTAAAAGAGACAGTTAAATAAAAATTTACCTAATAAAATAAAAATAATCACAGTAGAATACATATTAATGTTCTTAGAATCAAACACATGAAATCAGAAGCTGATAATACAATAAAATGTACTCGATTAAACAATAATAAACAAATTGAAATACATATTGGTGTTAAGGGGACACTCAACTATATTTTGGAACTTTTTTCCTTTTGACCAATCTTTTTTAGATTTGGAGAAAAAGTTTAATATGCACATGGAAAGTAACATGCAAAAGAATCAGCTCATTAGACCCAATGCTTTTCAAAATAAAAAATATTTCAATTTTTAATCAATCATTAATTGAAATATCACTTTTAATTATCATTTTTTATTTTTTGGTTTTGTGCATTTGACTGTTACTTCTCAAGGAATAGGGGAAGAATTCTGCATATTGATTTAGTTCTGTCACGTAAATTAGTGTATAAATTTAATTTTTCATTTCTATGACACTTTTTCTCCAATTTTTAAGTTGAGTGTCCCCTTAAATTACAAGCAAGTAGATTTGATGTAATTAAACCAGAAACTGACAATTTAATAAAATGTGCATAATAATAATAATAATAATAATGATAATAATATACATATTAGTATGTATAGTGGTATACATATTGGTATTAAGTGTTAAATGAACATGATTTACATAATACAGTCATAAACAGAGATTTGAATAAAGAATACATAAAAATGAACACTGCGGGAAACATATGAGCATTAAATTAGAAGGAAATACTATTTATCCATGACCATAACGAAAAAAATGCCTTTACTAAATACTTTTGCGTTTGTAAAGTAGGCTTTTATTCAACATTACTTTATTTCACTAGTGAGATAAAGACTTTACCTCACAGTTTGAACTTTATCTCACAGTTCATTAGTATTTTCCTAGTACCCGGGTACACAAGTATACTTTTCCATTGAACTATTACTCAAGAAGTTAATATATTAGTTACTAGATGTCACTACCTCTAATTCTTTATTACCATTTCTTAAATATACATACACTCAATCTCCTTCTCTTTTCTCTATCTGCTACGTCGTAATTTGTACATTACATCCATATCTAATATGCATCTTTTTAAAATTTTGGGTAATTTCATAGAAGACGGGCAAAATCCAACATGGCTGACGAAAACTACCAAAACCGTTCTGCCAACTATGAAGTCCAAATGTCACCAAACATCGCAAAATCAAAGATGAAAAATCAAATATATATTCGTATTTTTAAAGAAGAACAAGCCCTCCAAAAAATGAAAATATATTTAATTTTTCGCCTTTGATTTTTTTGGGCGTTTCGTGGCATTCGAACTTCATAGTTGGTAGTACTTTTCTGGTAGTTTTCGTCCGCACTTTATCCCCAAAAAACACTAAACAAAACATAATAATTTATCACCTTATCAAATAAAATTCAATTCTCATTGACGTCTTCATCGACAACCACTTCACTTCCAATATAAATGACACAGGCTTTAAGGCAATCTAAACTTAAACCATGCAAGCAAAAAAGAACTAAACTAACACTTTGTCGTACAGTCAACTTTGCATAAATAAACCACGTCTTTACACTAAATGAAATTCTCTTCGAACACTTATTACACCATAACATCTACATAAATTCATTAAGTAATTTCTTTAAACCACAGAAAAAACAGTTTTCTCCTCAACATTCAACACAATCCTTAATCACCAGCGAAAGAACTGAACCAAAATTTAATCAATAATTTCAGAACACGGATTCCTACCTTTCCCTCTTACTTCAAAATTCCAACCTTGTGCACACAAAATAAATTATTGGCACTGAAAAGTGCCTTTTCGTAAGCATGATGATGCTCATTCGACAAATCCAGACAAATCTACAATGAAACATCACTCACGTCAAACAACCAGGAACAACTGACGTTATTATCCATTCAAAATTAATGAAAATTCTAGAATAAATTACAACTATAACCAATCAAATCGAAAGAAAATCATAAAATGACAAACTTTCAATAGCTTTAGCCATCAGACACAACATAACACCACTCACGTCAAACAACCAAGAACAACTGATAACGTCATTATCCATTCAAAATTAACGAAAATTCTAGAACAAATGACAACTATAACCAATCAAATTAAAAGAAAATCACGGCGACATCTAGTATAAAAAACCTAGTACTAACATGTAAAAGTCACTAAAAGATCACTAATATTTAACTCTGAAATAAAAAAGTTGGTAATACGTACTATATTCAACCAAGTGCCCGTCTTCTATGAAATTACCAAATTTTGTAATAATTTACCTTTTGGGATGCGAGGAGACTTGAACCTACGAAGTTGGGTTTATAGGATTTAAAAACAACACGCGTTAGCCAACTGAGCTAAACTGACACGATGATTAATTAAGTTTTAATATTCCTCTTAAGTTTACAGAAGTAAAATGTGAAATTATTTTAATCACTTTAGTTCCGTGAACGCTTCTAAATAATCCCTGACACTTCAAAAAGACAAAAATACACGTTTAAAGTGAAAAAATATATATTAAAATTATATAATTAATTATAATTTGTTATTTATCCAACGCCTTAGATACCATTCTTTACTAATCATGGCCTCCTACATCATGACCTACCCAATAACGTATTGATTCTAAAATCCATGCCATGGTATGTGATTACATGAGGACTTATTTTCAACATATTTTCTTTTATAAAACATGATTTTTCGTTATGGTCATGGATAAAATTATGTATGGTACTTGTGAGCGTGATCTTTATTGCACTCGTGTAATTTAAGCACTCGGCTAACGCCTCGTGCTTAAATCTTTCCACTCGTGCAATAGAGATGCACTTACCTCACAAGTACAATAAATAACTATTATATAATAACATTAAAAAAGACAATTGAATTAAGTGTACACAATAAAAATAAAAAACAGAAAATAAAAAAATAAATACAGTGGAATCCATGGCATTAAATATTTGCAACGCATTAGGTCTGGCAACTCATCATAACATATTCTTCTAACTTATATTTAAAAGAAATAAAAGTTCGGCAGCCCTTGACTTCAGGCGGCAGAGAATTCCAGTGACGAGAAGTAGCAACAGTGAAAGATGAAGATTAAAGAGATGATGTGTGGAGTGGTATTTCTAGCGTGTTATCATATTGTGGGATCGAACAATTACGAATAGGGGGCAGAGGTGTGTAAAATTCGATATAAGAGAGAAAGGGAATGTAACTTTCTCCTCTCGTTTAACCTGAGCCACGATATAATTTATCGAAAGAAGGCGAAATGTGATCGTAGTAGCGGACATTACAAATGAAACGAACACACGCATTATGAACACGTTGCAGTTTTTGGGATAAATCCACCCTGAGATCACTCTCTTGAAAAAAATCATGTCTCGTCTGTCCATAATATAGACCCATTGTTTTTTTCCTTATGCCACTTAACTTTAAAACGAAGCATTTCCGGACATTATTTTATTACGAAAAAAAAATTAATTTCATACCATCTACCACATCAGAAAATCAGGAATAATTATTTTGTTACAATCTGTGTACATGTATACAGGGTGTTTCTGAGGCGGTGTTACAAACTTTCAGGGATGATGGCGAAGGGTACATGTATCAATTTGAGATGAGGAACCCTGGTCCGGAAATGACCGAGTCAAAAGTTACAAGCAACTGACTTAATTTTCATCGGTTTAATGTTTAATGTTATGTTTTATTTAACGACGCTTGCATCTACAGTGGTTATGTCAGCGTCGCCGAATGTGCCGGAATTTTGGCCCAGCAGGAGTTCTTTTACATGCCAGTAAATCTACTGACATGAGCCTGTCACATTTAAGCACACTTAAATGCCATCGACATGGCCCGGAATCGAACCCGCAACCTTGGACATAGAAGGCCAGCGCTATACCAACTCCCCAACCAGGTCGACTTTTTTCATCGGTATTGTGTCATAAACTTCACAGTTCTGCCAACCTATGCATCACGTATGAAATGACCTTGGTGTAATAAAATTTATAACTACGCAACGGTGTATCTGCCATCTTAAATCCACCTTAAATTTTTCATTTCTTTTTCTATTTTACTTACTCATTTTGTGGAGCCTTTCAAGGCAATGCGATGTAGGGAGGAGTATTTAATTTGTCCAACACTTGAAACAGTGGATTCCACATGGTTGGTCTACCTATCGTGTGGTCAGCACGTTGAAGGGCCACCGTGGAGACATAACGGGATAAGCGCGACAGACAAGCACCCAATTCCATGAATCGGAGATACATTTCAGACGACGCCGAGAATCGAATCACGGAACGTTTTCGAAGCGCACGCACTATCTACAGAGCCACACCGAGTCTAGTTGTCAAAAAAATTGACCGGACATGTTAGTTCAAACCCAGAGTTTCTAATGACCTTCCGTAATTGCAAGAGCCGTGATGCGTAGGCAACTGTTTGGTCTACAGAGGTGAGCTAGTTGCATACCCTGAGGCGCTATTTAGATTCCTTTACAGTCGTGCGGTTCCGAACAAGTTAAACACAAAGTAAAGCCATTCCAGACCTCTCGCCACCTTCCTTCCGTCCTCAACATCCCTTCTATACAGTACAATCTGGCCTTCTGAAAATTCAACTTCTCAGATGGTACTTTTGTCGTGGAAACAGAATTCTTTACGAACGATTATGGGCGTTGATGCTATACGTACGTATCAGAAAAGAAGGTATGACCAATTCTTATGGGTACAGTTGACAAACAAAATTTGCTTCCCTTATTTCAGTTAATTCAATTAGAGTTCTGCCTAAGGGCAGGTCTTTCACTGCAAAGCCAGTTTTCTCCAGCCTTTCCTATTTTCTGCCTTCCTCTTTACCTCCTCATATGATCCATATATCTTAATGTTGTCTATCATCTGATATCTTCTTCTCCCACGTGAGATGCGATTCCTTAAAATATAACGAACAAAAAAGTCTAATACCATTTTGCTTGAGGTTTTTGAAGAAATAATACTTTTATGCCGACATTTCGATCGCGAATTTTACGAATACTGTTTAAAATACGGTTTAATTTATTGTATAACAACGAAGAGAACGTTTGTTGTGTTCATGGTGCAGCAGTATTTTAATTAGAAAATTCGTCGCCCTCGGTAGCTTAGTCGGTATAGCGCTGGCCTTCTATGCTCGAGGTTGCGGGTTCGATCTCGGCCCAGGTCGATGGTATTTAAGTGTGTTTAAATGCCACATATTCATGTTAGTAGATTCACTGGCATGTAAAAGAAATCCTGTGGGACAAAATTCCGGCAGAACGGCGACGCTGATATAACCTATGCAGCTTGCGAGCGTCGTTAAATAAATCATAATTTATAAAATTAGAAAATTCCCAGATTTTTAATTAATCGATTGAAGAAACAGTGCAGTCACGTACAGAAGGTCTAAAAATCTGGCATCGCTGTATATACAGTATATTGGCCTGAAGTGGCAACACTATTTCGTAAACATAATTACAGTACTGTAGTTTTGTTAATTCGACCACTGAAGACGGTGATATTATGTTAGTCATACAGAGAATGAAATTCATGACTGTAAAAAATGCTGCTTGAAAGCAACATCATATAAGTAGCAAAATTTGGTTTGTAATATTGATTTATTTCAACGTTACAATTGCTTGTTTGTTAAAATACTGTATGTATGTGATAACGTTCTGTGATTTGTGTTCTGTTGTTATGTATGTTTTTGGAAAATATAACTTCAATTATTGCTCCGCCATAAATGTTGTAACTAAAACTTTGTGCATCCCTCGTGTTTATCGTACGGCTCGTCCTCAACCCAAACGTTACCTGCACTTTGTTTACGTTTTCACTGTGCCTAAACGAGACGCTCTACTGTAGTTGAACTTAACCCACCCCCTTCAAGTCATGGAGTGTGGGGTACTACTTATGCGACGTAGAGACATCTTGCAATTGCCGTCAGCGCTTTTGAAAGACTTGTAATTATCTCACTATCCGTAAATCTTATAATTTGTTTTATTTGACAAACCTTACCCAAAATAATGAGATCTGTGGCTCCTATCCATTAATGTATTACGTTACCTTGCATCCTGTGTACTAATATATGAAGAAAATCTTCGAGAGTTGAAAGAGAATTGTGATGTTACGCTTGTCAGCGGTATAATGTGTGTGGAGACTGCGGTTCGACGTCATGTAAAAACAGTATTTATGTCGGACATGCTCGACCACAGTGCCAAAGCGATGACGCGGCCAAATTACGGCCTGTATGCCCTCAGCTTAGTTTTCAGCTAGCTTTTGTTCATAGCGCTAAGAATTGTGCCGCATTGAGGAATAAAGACCGATGCTGTCCATTCCCATCACGTCTGCCACGGTGATTGTGTGATTGTCAACCGATTCGAAGGAGACAAAGGTTAAGACGCAGTTCTTACCCTCATTTGAACACATTGTCTTGGGTCCGAATACCGCTTAGAGCATGCATTTCCCCCCCCCCCTTTTTCAATGTTTTAACAGAAGACGTTTTCTGAGTCCACGGTGAGTGTTCACCATATGTCAGTGTTACTAATTATATCTTAAATGTCAGTTCTATGAAATAATAATAAAGATATGAAGAAAGAGGAGGCGACACGGTATAAGGGAGCAAAGAAGAAATTGAACAAAAAAAATTATACAAATGGCAAAGAAAGAAAACAAGAGAAAGTATGAAATGAAGAATGGGGAATGAAACATTTCGGGGAAGCAAATAAAACGATAATATTTAGAAAACGGAGAAAGAAAATATAATGAGAAGAAAGATATAAAGAAAAAAGAAAGAAAGATAGAAAGGAAGGTGTAAAGAAAGAAGGATATGGAAAGAAAAGAAAGATATAAAGAATGAATGAAAAACGATATGAAGATGTGAAGAAAGAAGGAAAGGAAGATATAAAGAAAGAAACGAAGAAAGAAGGAAGGAAAGAAAGATATAAGGAAAGAGGGAAAGAGAAAAAGACAAAGGTATAAGAAAAGAAAAAAGGAAAGAAAGGAAAAAAAAGAAAGTAAAAAGGAAAATATAAAGAAAGAAGGATATAAAAAAGGAAGGAAGGAAGAAAGATACAAAGAAAGAGAGTAAGAATACATATATACTTAAGGAAAGAAATGAAGCAGGAAAGAAACCAAAAGGAAATGTAAAGAAAGAGAGATATCAAGAAAGAAGTAAAAAGAAGAAGATAGAAAAAAGGAAAGAGAGAAAGAAAGAACAAAAAATGAAAATGTAAAGAAAGAAATAAAAGAAAGAAAGAAAGAAAGAAAGAAAAAGAAAGGTTAAACACTCAAACCAACACAACTGTAGTTTCATTCCCGAAACTGGTGATGTATTCTGCGTGCCGGTGGACAGTGATGATATCGAATGTGATGAAATGAAATGGAATACAATGAAATGAAATGTGGTGGAATGTAATGTAATAAAATTAAAGGAATAGAATGTAGTGTAATGAATTAAATTGAATATATTGAAATGAATTAAATAGAATGAAATGAAACAAATGGAAGGTAATGAAATGAATTAAATAGAATATAGTGAAATGAATGGAATGGAATGAAAGAATGAAATGGTATGTAATGAAATAGAATGAAATGAAATAAATTGAATCAAATGTGATGAAATGAAATTAATCAAATAAATGAAGTAGAATGAAATGAATCAAATGAATGAAATAGAATGAATGAATCAAATGAAAGGTAGTGAAATGAATGAAATAGAATGTAGTGAAATAGAATGAAATGAATCCAATGGAATCTAGTGAAATGAATCAAATGGAATGTAATGAAATAGAATGAAATGAAATAAATTGAATCAAATGTGAAGAAATGAAACCAGTCAAATGGAATGTAATGAAATGAATTAATTGAAATGTAGTGACATGAATGCAATTAAATGAATCAAATGGAATTCAATGAAATGAAATGAATCAAATGGAATTTAATGAAATGAAATGAATCAAATGGAATGTAATGAAATGAATGAAATGGAATGTAATGAAGTACAATGAAATGAAATGTAATGAAATGACTCAAATGAATGTAATGAAATGAATGAAATAGAATTAAATTCATGAAATGGAATGTAATGAAATAAAATCAAATGCAATGTAGTGAAATATAAAGTAATGAAGCGAATCAAATGGAATGGAAGGATATAGAATGAAATGAAACGAATGAAATGAAATATAGTCAAATGAATGAAATGGGATGTAATGAAGTCGAATGAAATGAAATAAATCAAATTGAATGTAATGAATTGAACCGAATGTAATGTAGTGAAATGAATGGAATGAAATGTAATGAAAGGAATGGAATTGATTGAAATGGAATGGAATTAAATGAATTAAATAGAATGTATTGAAATGAATCAAATGGAGTGAAATGAAATGAATGAAATAGAATGTACTGAAATGAATGAAATGGACTATAATGAAATGAATCAAATAGAATATAGTGAAATGAATGAAATGGAATGTAATGAAGTAGAATGTAATAAAATGAATCATATGGAATCTAATGAAGTTAATGAAATAACATGTAATGAAATGTAATGAAATGAATGAAATGGAATGTAATGATATAGAATGAAATGAATCAAATGAAGTAGAATTAAATGAACCAAATGGAATGGAATGAAGTGAATAAAATTAAATATAGTGAAATTAATAAAATGGAATGTAATGAAATACAGTGAAATGAAATTAATGAAATGGAATGGAATGAAATTTATGAAATGGAATGTAGTGAAATGATTGGAATGGAATGTAATGAAATAGAATGAAATAAAATTGATGAAATAGAATGTAATGAAATGAATCAAATGTAATGTAATGAAATGAGTGAAATGGAATGTATTGTAATGAATGAAATAGAATGTAGTACAATGAAACAAATGGATTGTAGTGAAATGAATTAACTGGAATGTAATGGAATAGAATGAATGGAAATGAATCAAATGAAATATAATGAAAAGAATCAAATGTAATATAATGAAAAGAATCAAATGAAATATAATGAAAAGAATCAAATATTATATAATGAAATGAATCATTATAGAACGTAGTGAAATTAATTAAATGCAATTTAATGAAATAGAATGAAATGAAATGAATCAAATGGAATGTAATGAAAGGAATTAAATGTAATATAATGAAAAGAATCAAATGTTATATAATGAAATGAATCATTATAGAACGTAGTGAAATTAATTAAATGCAATTTAATGAAATAGAATGAAATGAAATGAATCAAATGGAATGTAATGAAAAGAATTAAATGTAATATAATGAAAAGAATCAAATGTTATATAATGAAATGAATCATTATAGAACGTAGTGAAATTAATTAAATGCAATTTAATGAAATAGAATGAAATGAAATGCATCAAATGGAATGTAATGAAAAGAATCAAATGTAATATAATGAAAAGAATCAAATGAAATATAATAAAAAGAATCAAATGTAATATAATGAAAAGAATCAAATGTTATATAATGAAATGAATCATTATAGAACGTAGTGAAATTAATTAAATGCAATTTAATGAAATAGAATGAAATGAAATGAATCAAATGGAATGTAATGAAAAGAATCAAATGTAATATAATGAAATGAATCATTATAGAACGTAGTGAAATTAATTAAATGCAATTTAATGAAATAGAATGAAATGAAATGAATCAAATGGAATGTAATGAAAAGAATCAAATGTAATATAATGAAATGAATCATTATAGAACTTAGTGAAATTAATTAAATGCAATTTAATGAAATAGAATGAAATGAAATGAATCAAATAGAATGTAATGAAAAGAATCATTATAGAACGTAGTGAAATTAATTAAATGCAATTTAATGAAATAGAATGAAATGAAATGAATCAAATGGAATGTAATGAAATGAATCAAATGTAATATAATTAAATGAATCATTATAGAACGTAGTGAAATTAATTAAATGCAATTTAATGAAATAGAATGAAATGAAATGAATCAAATGGAATGTAATGAAATGAATCGAACGGAATGTAGTGAAATGAATTGAGTGGAATGTAGTGAAATGGAATATATTTAAATGAATGAAATGAAATCGAATATAATGTAATGTACGAGTAATGTAATGAGTTGAATACTTAAAAGTACAAAGCAAACAAAGCATTTTGTATCGATATTGTAATAATGATGAAATATTTTTGTTTCAGGGTTGCAATATCTATTAAATTTCGACATGCAAATTTAATTTTTGCAAATGACTGAATCTTAACGACTTGTGTGAACGCATGACAGGCAAATAAAATAATTTCGTAACGATGGCAGAGCGCGTCTCTCTTAAACGATGAAAGGTACGGATAATAGCAGTAGTTGTAATGCGATACTCGAAGAATGCGAAATAATCCGAGAGTTGTGGAAGTGATAGGAAACTTTTCACTTACTCGATGATGCTGCTAAGTGCTTTGTGTTTGCTCTTCAGAAAAGACGACGAGAAGAAGAAGAAGTACCCAACTTCAGCACTTTGCTGTAATGACGTCATCGATAAGTTGTCACGAAATAGGGAAACAAGGGAAGCATTTTCGGGTTAATTCACGCAAAATTGCATATGATCCAATTAGGGAGCTGTAAAATAAAACAGCTTTAAAATTATATTCGAAGTGTTGAAAGAATGATTTTAGTTCCATTATGATGTTAAAACAAAGGAAGTTTGTATGTAGTACTGTACGAAATAAACAAATCAGATCATCGCTTAGCAACAAAGTAATGAAGAAGGAAAATTCTTTCAGAATATATTTTGGTTACAATAGAATTGCAAAAAGAGTGTAGTAGCATGGTTCCCACATAATTCAATATAACTTACATAGGAAGTATATTTACAGAAATCACTAGAAAGATGGAAGAAAAGTTGTTTAGTTTGTTTAGGTAATTGCCACTAAAATATTTTAGATGCCAAAGCGACCTGGTTTTTGGACAGTTCATTAGTTATGGAATATTTCTTTATTTTAATGGTCAGATTACCCCTCGCAATATTCTGGTTACCCCGGCTAAAATATTTGCGTATAAAATCAATGTGCGTTAAAATAGGCATTTGTATACTCATTTTTTTCTATTTTTATTAGTAATATTCAGAGACCGGAACTTTGGCAGAATGCCTTTTTTAATGTGTTACATCCATCTTCATTTTGAAAGAAAATCTGTACGAATTA